>NC_081414.1:681276479-681566479 GCF_030272615.1 Cryptomeria japonica
CCCACTCGAGATAAAAGTTTGTAAATCTTCATCATGATTAGATATTTACTCACTTGTCATCCAAACCGCCTTAGAATATGGTTTGTCTTTCCAAGCCACCAAGTACTCAATGTACTCATTTTTCCTTGTCTTCTTTGTGACTCTGGTATCTAACACTTTTCTCCACTTATGTGATTCCTACCTTGGAATATCATTGTTTGTTGATATCTGCATTGGTCCTTCTTCTTCATTTCCATCACCTTTGAAAAAGGTAAGATCACACACATAAAAAATGGGTGATAATCCAAGATCGGGAGGAATTTGGATCTCATAGACATTTTTTCCACACTTTTTCAACATCTAACATGGTCTAATCTTCCTCTACATGAGTTTGGCATATTTTCCTTTTGGGAGTTTCTCCTTCTTCAAATGTACCCATACCAAATCCCCAACACTAAATTGTACATCTCTCTTCTTCTTATCAACATAAGCCATATACTTCACTGTGGATTGTTGGAGATGAGACTTGACTTGGTCATGTACCTCTTTGATGGCTGATGCAAAAGCTTCACCATCTACACTAATGGGCTCTTCTTTGGGTAAATCTCTTAACTCAAATACTCCCCTTGGATGGATGCCATATACAATTTGGAAATGAGACTTCCCGGTACTCCTATTTATGGTGTCATTGTATGAGAATTTTGCCTGTGAAAAAATGTTGTCCCACTTCTCTCCATGTTGCCTTGTCAAACACCTTAATAGGTTTCCCAATGACCTATTGACAACTTTAGTTTGTCCATCTATTTGAGGATGATAGGCCAATGAGAAAGATAGGTTAGTCCCAAACTTATTCCAAAGGGTCCTCCAAAAGTGATCTTTGAACTGCACATCTCTATCTAAAACAATGTTTAGGGGTAATCCATGTATACGGACTATCTCTTTCAAGAATAGGTCTGCAACATATGATGCATCACAAGAAGTCTTACATGGCAAGAAATGAGCCATTTTCCTAAACCTGTCCACCACTACAAAGACACTATAAAATTCTCTCCTTGTCCTAGGAAGACTAGACACAAAGTCCATACTTATGCTCTCTCATGGCCTAGAAGGGATGGGTAAGGGTTGATACAAACCTACATTTGTAGACTTCCCCTTGGCTTTCTGACATATGACACATGTCTCCACAAACTTTCTTACATATGCTTGCAATTTAGGCCAGAAATAATGTCTCTTCACAAGGTCTAGGGTCTTGTCAAGGCCAAAATGACCTACCATAGCTCCACAATGCTTCTCCCTAATAATATTCAAACTCATGGAACACCTAGGAATACACAACTACACTCCTTTGAACAACAATCCATCTTGTATCAGAAATTTAGAAAACTCAATATGGTATCTCTCACCAAAGGTTTCACATACCTTGTATATCTCTCCAAAGTCTTCATCAACATCATACATACTCTTCAAGTAATCAATACCAACACTCTCCATCTTGATTTGGTTGATAGTTAAGACCCTCCTTCTCAAAGCATTTGCAACTTTATTCTTAACTCCCTTCTTGTGTTTGAGGGTGAATGTGAAGGCTTGCAGGGTCTTTACCCACTTCATGTGCCAATGTTTTACCATCTCTTGGCTATTTATGAAACTGAGTGCCTGGTTAACACTAAAGAATATAAACTCATTAGGCAATAAATAGTGCATCCACTTCTTCAAAGACTGTACTAGAGCATACATCTACAAGTCATAAGATGAGTATCTCTTCTTGGCATCATTTAGCTTTTCACTGAAAAAAGAAATAGGCCTCCCTTCCTAACTGAGCACTACTCCAATAGCCATGTGGCTTGCATCACATTCCACCTAAAATATCTTGTTGAAGTCTGGTGAGGCAAGGACTAGTTGTTCTGCAACCTTCTACTTCAATGTTTCAAATGAATCATCTTCCTCTTTAGTCCAGCTGAATGTGCACTTTTCTCTTCTCTTTATGGTGTCAAGCATGGGTGCACAAACATGACTAAATCCTCTTATGAACTTCCTATACAAAGTTGCTAAACCATGGAAGCTTTAGACATCATTCATAGTTCTAGGTGTAGGCCAAGACAATATAGCACCCACCTTCTCTTGGTCCATTTTTAAGTCACCTTGTGAGATTACAAAACCCAAGTAGAAGAGCTCCTCCTGCATGAACAAACAATTATCCAAATTGATCATTAGTTGCTCTTCATGTAACCTCTTGAGAACCATATCTATGTGTTTGAGGTTATCTTCCCTTGTGTGACTAAAGATCAGGATATCATCTAGGTATACTATGACCAATTTTCCTATGAATTCCACCAAGACTTCATTCATCAACCTCATAAAGGTACTATGGGCATTGGACAACCCAAATGGCATGACCTTCCACTCATATAACCCCTCATTAGTTTTAAAATTTCTCTTCCATTCATCCCCTAGCCTTATTCTAATCTAATGGTATCCACTTTTTAGATCCATTTTTGTAAAATACTTAGCACTCCCTAAGCAATCAAGTAAATCCTCTATTCTAGGGATTGGGAACCTATACCTTATGGTTATCTTGTTGATGGCTCTTGAGTCTCTACAAAGCCTCCAAGTGCCTTCTTTCTTGGGTGCAAGGACTATTGGTACTGCACATGGCCTTAGACTTTTTCCAATCAGTCTTGATTCAAGAAACTCTTCAATCCGCCTTGTCATTTTTGCATTCTAGTCTTGGGTGAGCTTGTAGGCTGCTTTGTTTGGGAGAGTAGATCCAGGGATCAGATCTATGCAATGACTGATGTCCCTCACTAATGGTAGGGAACTTGGCATTCCATCTGAGATGATGCATTGATGCTTATCAAGCAACTGTCTGACTGCAAGGTCCATGTGATTCTAACCTCCTTCTTTCTCTTGTATGTACTGCTCTTTCCTTTTCACCTTGGGGCTAGGCATGAGGGCATAGAAAACTACACCTTTCTCTACAATCTCATTCATGAACTGTTTACCTTCTACCATAAGCACTCTTGTATCCTACCCTTTTGATTCCATCTCTTCCTCTATCAGAGATAAGAGTTCTATCACCTTACTATCCTTGGTGACTGAGTAGGTGTTTCTCAACCCATCATGATAAGCTTTCAAGTCATACTGTCATGGTCTCCCAAACAAGAGATGGCATGCATCCATTTTGGCTATGTCAAATAGAAATATATCCTTATAAGATCCAGTCTAAAACTCCACCCAAGCCTGCTCTTCCACCACTTCTTTATGACCTTGGGTGAGCCCTGAAACCTTATAGGGGTAAGGACGAGGCAGCTTTCTAAGCTTAAGCTTTTCTACCATCTCAAGTTATAGAAAAATTTTAGTGTATCCGGAGTCTATCAGAACCTTGCATACCTTTCCTCCACCCTTGCACATGGTTTTGAAAAGAGATTTCCTTTGTATAGGCTCCTTGTCAGGTGCCTTGAAGGTGGTTACTTCTCTCCTCATCATCAGAGCCTCTCCTATTTCAGGATAGACATAGCTATCAGGATGATTGACACTTTGATAAGTGTTTGCACTTGCGACACTTTGACAATCAGATTCCTGCACCAAATTGCTTCTCCTTTCTCCCATGGATCTAGAAGCCTTCTCCGGACATGTATTGGTCATGTGCCCTTCTTGGTTCAGTTGTAACACCTAGGAGGTCCTCTTCATTGGGATCTTCCTCTAGAGGGTTGTCTTCTACCCCTAAAGATCCCTCTTGGATTGTAGCCCCCTCCTTCATTGTAACGACTTTCTCCTCTATTGTCTTCTTGGTTAGAGTCTCCCTAGTATCCAAAACCATTTCCTCTACCTCTGAAAGGGCCTCTTCCTCCTTTTTGTTGTCTCCCTTTACCTCTACTATTTTGTTCCATCCTTCTCTGCAACTTCTCCTCTACCTTGAAAGTCAATTAAAAGCACTTTTAGACAATCTCTGGGGTGTGGAGATTCAAGTCTTCTTGGATTGTAAACCTCAACCCATTGAGATATCTTGCCACCTTCTCATCTTCACTCTCTTTCACCTTGGTCCTCACACACAACTTCATGAACTCTTCGGTATAGGAACTCACATCCATCTCCTTTTGTTTCAAATTATGTATCCTCCTATTCAATTGGATATTGTAGTCCATTTGGATATAGGATTCTTTCACCAAGGCCATCATTTTCTTCCATGTAGCCACTCTTCTCTTTCCCTATTTCACCCTCTCATCTTGGATAAAATTCCACTAAGTTAGTGTAGTTCCTTTCATTTTGGATTGAGCCATCTTCACCCTCTAGTGGTCTGGTATGTCTTCACTTTCAAAAAAATTGTCGAAGGAGTCTATCCATTCCATCATTGTGTTAGGCTCCATCTTGCCTGCAAATACTGGTAGATCCATCTTCACATCTATTGTTCTTCTCTCCATGGACTTGAGGACATTCATCAGGGGTCTATGGTCTACAGGTACCTCTATCTCTTCCTGCATAAGGATCTCCTCTTCGTCCCCTTCTTCTCTAGACTCTCTCTCTCCCCTCTCCACTCCATCCTTCAACTGGTCCATCTCATTTCTCAAGGCCTGATTCTTATCCCTGACTTCTCTTCTGTTTTCCATCTGCTTCTTCACTAGGACATTCAACTCCGCATTGGTCATTCTTGAAGGTGCCTCATGGGATCCTTCTTCTTCTGATATCTTGTCTTATTCTTCTCTTCCAAAGGACACTCATTTTCTCTGATACCACTTGATGCAGAGCCATAACCAAACTCAAAAGGAAAATCCCAAACAAGGTTAGGCTAGTGACCCCTCAAATGACTACTAGGGTCCTGCAAGGAAGGACTCCACACCTTGGATGAAACTACACACACATTCACTAAGCTTGGGCCTACTCAAGATGAGTAAAGGCCTTCAACTCCTCAAACATGCCTTACCGATGACTCTTACTCTTAGAGATTTTAAATTTGGTCAATACTTGACATCTAAGAATTCTTTTAAACCCTGGTTTTGGTTTTGGGAACCAATTCCTTATATCTTCTTTGGAAATCTACCCCCTAGGATTGTAGCCCTATTTGGTGATAGAAAGGACCTTAAATAAAAAATGTTCCACACACCCATACAAACAAATTACCATTTCAGAAACCCTTTTGGAATTTTTATTTATCCCCAAAATGGTTTGGCCAGATCTGCAATTACAAGGTTTGTTCCCTTCAGAGGCTAAGAGACCTAATAGGGGCAATTAGCCCTATTTTACAAAGCAACCCCCTTTACCGGTACACCAAATGAAAAATAAAGTTTATGGGAATTTAGGGGATAATGAGAAAACTCTAGTTCCAGGGTTGCACGCCTAGAATCCACTGCTATGACAACTTATGATGATTGTCCTAAATTGTGTCCTAGGTAGTCACATAGAGATGCCTGCCTAATCTTGCTCCTTTCTCCACACAAAAAGTTTCCCCTCCACCAAGACATGAAAAGACTAAATTATAGAGGTTTATCCTACATCCCTCCTGAGACAGTGTCTTCTAATGGACTAGAATGCAAGATAAAGCCTTTTTTTTTCAAAACCCTCTCCAAACCCTCAATTTCTGAGTTACAGTTAGAAGAATGGAGGGTTCTCTCTAATGAAGAATTGTTAAGACCTCAGAAAACCACCAAAAGGAGTAAATTTCATCCCCCTATCTACTCCATGGATTGTGGGATTCAAATCAATCTGTACATGCATGTGCAACTCCTGCAAACACAAAATTTCTGGGAAAAACTGAAATATTTTGTGTATTATTGCTTCACAAACTCCAAATACAACACCAGAAAACTTGGGAATCATTCCCAAAAGGATAATACAAATCTCCAATAGTTTGAAACCTAATTTACAATAGTTTGGAGCCATTGAAAGGCTTCCCCCAACCAATTTTTCAAAAGTTGCACTTTTGTACTCAAAAGTTGCATTTTTGCAAGTTTGCACAAAAAGTTGTCATACTCCCTAAGGTTAGAATACACATACATGGATCAGCCAAACACTCATGAAACATGTCTAAAACCAATCAAACACAAATATAGACAATTTATTACCCCTATTGACCACATTGTCCCAATTGGCTTCTCAAATTGCCTAATTGGTGACGTGGGCTTACATGGTGGGGTTTATTTGCATACATGGAACAAAAGACACACTAAGACACCCTAATAATCCTAGTATTCATCCTTAGGTTCATAAATATATTTTTGATGAGGTTCTCCTTCACCATACTCCTTGCGAGAAGAGATCTCAAGCCCACTTGAGATCAGATTTTGTAAATTTGCACCATGATTAGATATTTACTCACTTGTCATCCAAACCACCTCATAATTTGGTTTGTCTTGCCAAGCAACCAAGTACTCAATGTACTCCTTGTTCCTTGTCTTCTTTGTGACTCTAGTATCTAACACTTTGCTCAACTTAGGTGATTCCTACCTTGGAATGTCATTGTCTACTGCAACCTGCATTGGTCCTTCTTCTTCATCTCCATCACCTTTGAAAAGTGTAAGATCACACACATTAAAAATGGGTGATAATCCAAGATCAGGAGGAAGTTGGATCTCATAGGCATTTTGTCCACACTTTTTCAATATCTGATATGGTCCAATCTTCCTCTGCATGAGTTTGGTGTATTTGCCTTTTGGGAGTCTCTCCTTCAAATGTACCCATACCAAATCCCCATCACTAAATTGTAGATCTCTCTTCTTATTATCACCATCAGCCTTATACTTCACTGCAGATTGTTGGTGATGAGACTTGACTTGGTAATGCACCTCTTTGATGGCTAATGCAAAAGCTTCACCATCTGCACTAATGGGCTCTTCTTTGGGTAAATCTCTTAACTCCAATACTCCCCTTGGGTGGATGCCATATACAATCCGGAAAGGAGACTTCCTAGTACTCCTATTTATGGTGTCATTGTATGAGAATTCTATCAGTGACAAAATGTTGTCCCATTTCTCTCCATGTTGCCTTGTCAAATACCTTAATAGGTTTCCCAATGACCTATTGAAAACTTCAGTTTGTCCATCCGTTTGAGGATGATAGGTTGATGAGAAAGCTAGGTTAGTCCCCAACTTCTTCCAAAGGGTCCTCCAAAAGTGACCTATGAACTTCACATCTCTGTCTGAAACAATGTTTAGGGGTAACCCTTGTATCCGGACTCTCTTTCAAGAATAGGTCTTCAACATATGATGTATCACAAGAAGTCTTACATGGAAAGAAATGAGCCATTTTACTAAATATGTCCACCACTACAAAGACATTGTCAAATCCTCTCCTTGTCCTAGGCAGACCCAACACAACGTCCATACTTATTCTCTCCAATGGCCTAGAAGGGATGGGTAAGGACTGATACAAACTTGCATTTGTAGACTTCCCCTTGGCTTTCTGACATATGACACATGTCTCCACAAACATTCTTACATCTACCTACAATTTAGGCCAAAAATAATGTCTCTTCACAAGGTCTAGGGTCTTGTCAAGGCCAAAATGACCTATCATAGCTCCACAATGTTTCTCCCTAATAATAATCAACCTCATGGAACACTTAGGAATACATAACTACACTCCTTTGAACAACAATCTATCTTGTATCAGAAATTCAGAAAACTCAATATGGTATCTCTCACCAAAGGTTTCAGATCCCTTGTATATCTCTCCAAAGTCTTTATCAACATCATACATACTCTTCAAGGAATCAATACCAACACTCTCCATCTTGATTTGGTTGACAATTAAGACCCTCCTACTCAAAGCATCTGCAACTTTGTTCTTAACTCCCTTCTTGTGTTTAAGGGTGAATGTGAAGGCATTAGTGTCTCTACCCACTTCATATGCTAGTGGTTTAGCTTCTCTTGGCTATTTATGAAATTGAGTTCCTGATTATCAGTAAAGACTATAAACTCCTTAGGTAATAAGTAGTGCCTCCACTTCTTCAAAGACTATACTAGAGCATACATCTCCAAGTCATAAGATGAGTATCTCTTCTTGGCATTATTTATCTTTTCACTAAAAAAAAGCAATAGGCCTCCCTTCTTGACTGAGCCCTACTTTGATAGCCATGTGGCTTGCATCACATTCCACCTAAAATATCTTTTTGAAGTCTGGTAAGGCAAGGACTGGTTTTTCTGCAACCTTCTACTTCAATGTTTCAAATGAATCATCTGCCTCTTTGGTCCAACTAAACCTGCACTTTTGTCCTCCCTTTATGGTGTCAAGAATGGGTGCACAAACATGACTAAATCCTCTTATGAACTTCCTATAGAAATTTGGTAAACCATGGAAGCTTCAGACATCATTCATAGTTCTAGGTGTAGGCCAAGATAGTATAGCACTCACCTTCTCTTGGTCCATTTTCAACTCATCTTGTGAGATTACAAAACCCAAGTAGATGATCTCGTCCTACATAAATAAACACTTATCCAAATTGATAATTAGTTTCTCTTCATGTAACCTCTTGAGAACCATATCTATGTATTTGCGGTGCTCTTCCCTTGTGTGACTGAATATTAGGATATCATCTAGGTATACTATGACAAATTTTCCTATGAATTCCACCAAGACTTCATTCATTAACCTCATAAAGGTACTAGGGGCATTTGACAACCCAAATGGCATGACCTTCCACTCATATAACCCCTCCAACTACAATAGTAGCAACCTTGGGAATCATGCCCATAAGGCTTATATAACTCTCCAATGGTTTCCCACCAAATTTTGACTAGTTTGGAGCCATTGAAAGGCTTCCCCCAACCAATTTTCAAAAAGTTGCACTTTTGTACTCAAAAGTTGCATTTTTGCAATTTTGCACAAAAAGTTGTCATACTACCTAAGGTTGGAATGCACATACATGGATCAACCAAAAACTCATGAAAAATGTCTAAAACCCATCAAACACAATTCTAGACCATTTATTACCCTTATTGACCACATTGTCCCTATTGGCTTCTCAAATTGCCTAATTGGTGACATGGGCTTACATGGTGGGGTTTATTTGCATACATGAAACACAAGACACACTAAGACAACCTAATGATCCTAGTCTTCATCCTTAGGGTCATGAATAGATTTTTGATGAGGTGCTCCTGCACCATACTCCCCGGGAGAAGAGATCTCTAGCCCACTTGAGATCAAAGTTTGTAAATCTGCACCATGATTGGATATTTGCTCACTTGTCATCCAAATCGCCTCAGAATCTGGTTTGTCTTGCCAAGCCACCAAGTACTCAATGTACTCCTTGTTCCTTGTCTTCTTTGTGACTCTAGTATCTAACACTTTTCTCAACTCAGGTAATTCTTGTCTTGGAATGTTATTGCCTGGTGCAATTTGCATTTCTCCTTCTTCTTTATTTCCATCACCTTTGAAAAGTGTAAGATCACACACATTAAAAATTGGTAATAATCCAAGATCAGGAGGAAGTTGGATCTCATAGGCATTTTTTCCACACTTTTTCAATATCTGACATGGTCCAATCTTCCTTTGCATGAGTTTGGTGTACTTGCCTTTTGGGAGTCTCTCCTTCTTCAAATGTACCCATACCGAATCCCCAATACTAGACTATACATGTCTCTTCTTATTATCAGTGTGAGCCTTATACTTCATTACAGATTGTTGGAGATGAGACTTGACTTGGTTATGCACCTCTTTGATGGCTGATGCAAAAGCTTCACCATCTGCACTAATGGGCTCTTCTTTGGGTAAATCATCTAACTCCAATACTTCCCTTGGGTGGATGTCATATACAATTTGGAAAGGAGACTTCTCGGTACTCCTATTTATGGTGTCATTGTATGAGAATTCTGTCTATGACAAAATGTTGTCCCACTTCTCTCCATGTTGCCTTATCAAACACGTTAATAGGTTTCCCAATGACCTATTGACAACTTCAGCTTGTCCATCCATTTGAGGATGATAGATTGATGAGAAAGCTAGGTTAGTCCCCAACGTCTTCCAAAGGGTCCTCCAAAACTGACCTATGAACTTCACATCTCTGTCTGAAACAATGTTTAGGGATAATCCATGTATCCGAACTATCTCTTTAAAGAATAGTTCTGCAACATATGATGCATCATAAGAAGTTTTACATGGCAAGAAATGAGCCATTTTACTAAACCTCTCCACCACTACAAAGACACTATCAAATCCTCTCCTTGTCCTAGGTAGACCCACCACAAATTCCATACTTATTCTCTCCCATAGCCTTGAAGGGATGGGTAAGGGAATTTACAAACCTGCATTTGTAGACTTCCCCTTGGCTTTCTACAATATCACACATGTCTCCACAAACTTTCTTACATTTGCCTACAATTTAGGCCAGAAATAATGTCTCTTCGCAAGGTCTAGGGTCTTGTCAAGGCCAAAATGACCTACCATAGCTCCACAATGCTTCTCCTTAAAAATATTCAACCTCATGGAACACCTAGGAATACACAACTACACTCTGTTGAACAACAATCTAACTTTTATCATGAATTCAGAAAAGTCAATTTGGTATCTCTCACCAAAGGTTTCATATACCTTGTATATCTCTCCAAAGTCTTCATCATCATTATACATACTCTTCAAGGAATCAATACCAACACTCTCCATCTTGATTTGATTGACAGTTAAGACCCTCCTGCTCAAAGCATCTACAACTTTGTTCTTAACTCCCTTCTTGTGTTTGAGGGTTAATGTGAAGGCTTGCAGGGTCTTTACCCACTTCATGTGCTAGTGGTTTAGCTTCTCTTGGATTTTTATGAAACTAAGTGCCTGATTATTAGTAAAGACTATAAACTCCTTAGGAAATAAATAGTGCCTCCACTTCTTCAAAGACTGTACTAGAGCATACATCTCCAAGTCATAAGATGAGTATCTCTTCTTGGCATCATTTAGCTTTTCACTGAAAAAAAAGAAATAGGCCTCCCTTCCTGACTAAGCACTTCTCCAATAGCCATTTGGCTTGCATCACACTCCACGTGAAATATCTTGTTGAAGTCTGGTAAGGCAATGACTATTTGTTTTGCAACCTTCTGCTTCAATGTTTCAAATTAATCATCTACCTCTTTGGTCCAACTGAACCTGCACTTTTGTCCTCCCTTTATGGTGTCAAGCATGGGTGCACAAACATGACTAAATTGTGAACTTCCTATAGATAGTTTCTAAACCATGGAAGCTTCAGACATCATTCATAGTTATAGGTGTAGGCCAAGACAGTATAGAACTCACCTTCTCTTGGTCTATTTTCAACTCACCTTGTGAGATTACAAAACCCAAGTAGATGAGCTCCTCCTGCATGAAACAACACTTATCAAAATTGATCATTAGTTTCTCTTCATGTAACCTCTTGAGAATCATATATAAGTGTTTTAGTTTCTCTTCCCTTGTGTGACTGAAGATCAGGATATCATCTAGGTATACTATGACAATTTTTCCTATGAATTCCACCAAGACTTCATTCATCAACCTCATAAAAGTACTAGGAGAATTGGACAACCCAAATGGCATGACCTTCCACTCATATAACCCCTCAATATTTTTAAATGTTGTCTTCCATTCATCCCCTAGCCTTATTCTAATCTGATAGTATCCACTTCTTAGATCCATTTTTGTAAAATACTTAACACTCCCTAAGAAATCAAGTAAACCCTCTATTCTAGGGATTGGGAACCTATACCTTATGGTTATATTGTTGATGGCTCTTGAGTCTTTAAAAAGCCCGATCCAAGTGCCTTCTTTCTTGCATGCAAGGAGTGTTGGTTCTGCACATGGTGTTAGACTTTTGCCAATCAGTCCTGATTCAAGCAACTCTTCAATCTACCTTGCCATTTCTACATTTTGGTCTGGGGTGAGCTTGTAGGTTGCTTTGTTTGGGAGAGTACATCTAGGGATCAGATCTATGCAATGATTTATGTCCATCACCAATGTTAGGGACCTTGGCATTTCATTTGAGATGATGCCTTGATGAATATCAAGAAACTGTCTAACTGTAAGGTCCATGTGCTTCTAACCTCCTTCTTTCTTTTCTATGTACTGCTCTTTCCTTGTCACCTTGGGGCTAGGCATGAGGGCATAGCAAACTGCACCTTTCTCTATATTATCCTTTATGAATTGTTTACCTTCTACCATCAGCACTCTTGTATCCTTCCCTTTTGATTCCATCTCTTCCTCTATCAGAGGTAAGAGTTCTATCACCTTACCATCCTTGCTTATTGAGTAGGTGTTTCTCAAACCATCATGATGAGCTTTCAAGTCGTACTTCCATGGTCTCCCAAATAACAAATGGCATGTATCCATTTTGGCTATGTCAAATAACAATCTATTCTTGTAAGATCCAATCTAAAACTCCACCCAAGCCTGCTCTTCCACCACTACTTGCTGACCTTGGGTGATCCATGAAACATTATAGGGGTAAGGATGAGGTAGCTTTCTGAGCTTAATCTTTTCTACCATCTCAAGTGATACAAAATTTTCAATGGATCTAGAGTCTATTAGAACCTTTCATACCTTTCCTCCTTCCTTGCAAGTGGTTTTGAAAAAAGATTTCTTTTGTGTAGGATCCTTGTCAGGTACCTTCATGGTGGTTACTTATCTCCTCATCATCAGAGCATCTCCTCTTTCAAGATAGCCATAGTTATTAGGAGCATTGACACTTTGACAATCAGATTCCTGAACCAAATTGCTTCTCCTTTCTCCCATTGAGATAGAATCCTTCTCTAGACACCTATTGGCCATGTGCCCTTCTTGGCTGCATTTGTAACACCTAGGAGGTCCTCTTCCTTGGGAACTTCCTCTAGAGGGTGGTCTTCTACCCCTAAAGCTCCCTCTTGGATTGTAGCCCCCTCCTTGTTTGTAACTACTCTCTTCTCTATTGTCTTCTTCGTTAGAGTCTCCCTGGTATCCAAAACCATTTTGTCTACCTCTGAAAGGGCCTCTTACTCCTTTTTTTTGTCTCCCTTTACCTCTGCAATTTTGTTCCTGCCTTCTCTTCAGCATCTCCTCTACCTTGAGTCGTAATTGAAAGAACTTTTGGACTATCTCTGGGGTGTGGAGATTCAAGTCTTCTTGGATTGTAAACCTCAACCCATTGAGATATCTTGCCACCTTCTCATCTTCACTCTCTTTAACCTTGGTCCTCACACACAACTTCAAGAACTCCTTAGTATAGGAACTCATGTCCATCTCCTTTTGTTTCAAATTATGTCTCCTCCTATGCAATTAGATATTGTAGTCCATTGGGACATAGGCTTCTTTCACCAAAGCCATCACATTCTTCCATGTAGCCACTCTTCTCTTTCCCTCTTTCACCCTCTCATCTTATATGAAAGTCAACCAAGTCAGTGTAGATCCTTTCATTTTGTATTGAGCCATCTTCACCCTCTAGTGGTCTGGTATGTCTTCACTTTCAAATAAATTGTCGAAGGAGTCTATCCAATCCATCACTATGTCAGTCTCCTTCTTTGTTGAAAATATTGGTAGATCCATCTTCACATCCATTGTTATTCTCTCCATGGACTTGAGGACACTCATCAGGGGTCTCTAGTCTGCAAGTACCTCTAGCTCTTCCTGCATAGGGATCTCCTCTTCATCCCCTTCTTCTCTAGACTCTCTCTCTCCCCTCTCGAGATTGTCCTTCAACCAGTCCATCTCATTTCTCAATGCCTGATTCTTAGCCTTGACTGCTCTACTCTCTTCCATCTGCTCCTTCACCAGGACATTCAACTCCACATTGGTCATTCTTGAAGGTGCCTCATGGGATCCTTCTTCTTTCGACATCTTGTCTTCTCCTTCTCTTCCAAAGGACACTCCTTTTCTCTGATACCACTTGATGCAGAGCCCTACCCAAACTCCTAAGGACAATACCAAACAAGGTTAGGCTAGTGACCCCTCAAATGACTACTAGGATCCTTTAAGGAAGGACTGCACACCTTGGATGAAACTACACACACATTCACTAAGCTTGGGCCTACTCAAGATGAGTAAAAGGCTTCAACTCCTCAAACATGTCTTACCGGTGACTCTTACTCTTAGAGATTTGGTATTCAGTCAATAATTGACATCCAAGAATTCTTTCAAACCCTAGTTTTGGTTTTGGGCACCAATTCCTTATAGCTTCTTTGGAAATCTACCCCCTAGGCTTGTAGCCCTATTTGGTGATAGAAATGACCTTAACTCAAAAATGTTCCACACACCCATACAAAAAATTACCATTTCAGACACCCTTTTGGAATTTTTATTGATCCCCAAAATGGTTTTCCCAGATCTGCAATTATAAGGTTTGTTCCCTTCAGAGGCTAAGAGACCTAATAGGGGAAATTAGCCCTATTTTCCAAAGCAACCCCCTTTACTGGTACACCAAATGAAAAATAAACTTTATGGAAATGTGGGGGATAGTGAGAAACCTCTAATTGTAGGTTTCCTTACATGGAATCCATCGCTATGACAAATTATGATGAGTGTCCTAAATTGGGTCCTAGGTAGTCACATAGAGATGTGTACCTAATATTGATCCTTTCTCCACACAAAATATTTTGCCCTGCAACAAGACATGAAAAAACTAAATTACAGAGGCTTATTCTGCATCCCTCTAAAGAAAGTGTCTTCTAATGGACTAGAATGCAAGATAAAGCCATTTGTGTTCAAAACCCTCTCCAAACCCTCAATTGTCGAGTTATAGTCAGAAGAATGGAGGGTTCTCTCTACTCCAGAATAGTTAAGACCTTAGGCCACCACCAAAAGGAATATATTTCATCCCCCTATCTACTCCATGGATTGTGGGATTCAAATAAATCCGTACATGCATGTGCAACTTCTGCAAACTCAGAATTTCTAGGAAAAACTGAAGTATTTTGTGTATTATTGCTTCACAAACTCCAAATACAACAACAAAAACCTTGGTAATCATTCCCACAAGGCTTATAAAACTCTCCAATAGTTTTCCACTTAATTTTTAGTAGGTTGGAGCTATTGAAAGGCTTCCCCCAACTAATTTTCAAAAAGTTGCACTTTTGCACTCAAAAGTTGCATTTTTGCAAAAGTTGTATTTTTGCAATTTTGCACAAAAAGTTGTCATACTCCATAAGGTTGGAATCCACATACATGGATCAACCAAACACTCATGAAACATATCTAAAACCCATGAAACACAAATCTACACCATCTATTACCCCTATTGACCATATTGTCCCAATTGGCTTCTCAAATTGCCTAATTGGCGACATAGGCTTACATGGTGGGGTTTATTTGATGACATTAAACACAAGACACACTAAGAAACCCAAATGATCCTATTATTCATCCTTAGGTTCATGAATAGCTTGTTTATGAGGTTCTCCTGCACCAATCCCATTTAACATAAAGCAATGCACACTACGCATCCACCATATAACTAGTTCAAAAACATAGTTTAATCGACAGAGTATTAGGCATATATTTTTAAAGTCATATCAAAATTTCACAAATGCACAGTAAACTATCAAATGCATACTGAGTAAAAACAATCATAAAGGCCACAGGCACAATTTGAATATCAGTTCTTCAGAAAATACAACCAATAGATTAAAGGCTAAAAATCCCTATAGAATATCAATTTATCTTTTGAAATAAGTTTTGAACCCTTAAACAGGCAAAAATCACCACTCTTATAGACTTGGAAAACAACAACCTGGGAGCTAGAAAATTTGAAAAACACCACTAGCGGCTTCTCCTGCATCTAATGACATACAAAAATTGCAAACAAAAACCATCCTCGGCTTCTAGTGAAACCACATTCGTAGTAATGTTACTCGGATCAAAGATCTCCCGGTAGTTTTCTTAAAACTGAAAGCATGAATATCCTTCAGGCCGCTGCTATGGAAAACATGTGGCAGAGGGAGGGATAGAGGCTTGAGTCCTGTGAACTACTAACCCAAGACCTCCCAGGGAAATTCCACGGAACACAATGCTTCGCTGCAAACTACGGGTCTTGTCCAATCAAACAAAAGTGAGTGCCACAAAAAATAAAGTGCCACGCATCGAGAGTGCACAACTTAACCATCAAAGCAAAGGGAAGGGTGCAAGGAACGAGCGTTGTGCTAACACGTGGCAGGCATGGGCAATCTTCTTCAAAAAATAAAGCGTGTACAAAATAAAATACATAATGGGTTTAAGATTCAATGATTAGATTCTATGTTATACTATTTGAGATTTATTGATAAATTTGGTATGTAGGGTGTCTAGACCTTTTATAAGATATATGATTTACCTTAGTTTAAATTTCAATTTTTAAAGGTTTGGATTTTTAGGTTTAGAATGTAGGTGTCATGCAGACAGATATACTGAGAAGGGGGGAAGTGAATTAATATATGCCAATTTTTAACTTTAATAATTATTGCAACATCAATATCACTATCACATCTTAAGATAACATCAAAATAATTATACAAGAGATGAACACATCCGCACATCAACACAAGAGAACACCAAATAAATGTGGGAACCTAGAAGGGAAAATCCATAGTGAGAAAAGTTGTTTGCATCTGTTGTCTAATTGTAGCCTCACAAAATACTAAACTTAGAGGAACCAACCTATAGGAGACACCAATTCCCTAATCTAGATAACTGAGCGCCAACTCAAATCATGAGGTACCAACTTCAGTTGCAAATAATATATAAGAACAACATAAGAACTTGACATGCTGGACATTCCAATACACTCTACATCATCCGACAATTCATATCTTCTTCACATCATATTTATAGTGTGGAGGATATTACATCTTGACACACATATTACAACATATGTTTGTTCACTACCCTTTTCACATTATCCCTCAACAAATGAACCTTTCATAACATGATCAATTATATATATCCATTTTCTTATGGTAATTTCATCTTCATTTCAGCCTAGGAATATTTGTAACTCGCCATGTTGGCCAAATACAAATCTTTTATTCAACCATCATGTGACATGTAGTCAGATCAATCCTAAATCCAATGTGTTACATCAGGAGTAAGAACACGCTATGCATTTCCCATCATGATTTTAATTGGTCCCAAATCACCTTCACATGCTTCCTCCCATTGGCACATGTTTTCTTTCTCTACACATTTGCCAAAAACTCTTCCACAATCAACAAGTTAACACAATGTGCACCTTGTCGCTTTTAACTATTTATCCACTTGATTAAATTATCTGAAATTTGGATATAATGTGCAATTGAACATGCAAATAAATATGTTGGTTCTTTACATTCTAAATATTATAAAAGATGAATGTTTTTGATACAAGAGTCTTACTAAATTAAGAGAATGGACCCATTCATAGGAAAAGTTTGTTTTACAAAAGATGCAAATGTGAAGGTAAAGTTTTTAATGTTTAATAGCACGATAGTATGGATAATATTGTTTTAAAAGAGATGGTTAATAAGTTACAATTTGAGAGAATGGGAAATTCACATCCATACCAAAGTTCTTGGTTCCAAAAAGACCATAAAGCTTTGGTTAATGAACAATGTTTTGTGAATTTCAAGATTGGGAACTATCATGATGAGGTACTATGTGACATCATGCCTATGGATGTTTTTCACATGTTATTGGAGAGGTCGTGATACTTTAATTAACACAAACACATGGAAATTCCAACACCCATTCCTTGACAAAGGTTGGAGTTCATCACAAGTTAAAACTAGTGAATAAGGTAGAAAAAAAGATGTACAGTAACACTTAAAAAAAATGGTTGATCATAGAATTTTTTTAGATGTTATGAAGAATGAGCATAAGTTTTTTTCTTTCATTCCTTAAGTTAATAAAATGGAAGTAGAATATGTACCAATAGAAGTATCAATTTTTTTAGATGAGTTTTAGGATATTCTAATAGATAATGTACTTGAAGGTTTTCCACTAGTGAGGAAAATCTAGTCATTACATGGATTTGATACCAGGAGCTAGTTTGTGAAATAAGGTATTCCACAAAATGACTACTATAATGAATAATGATTTGAATAGACAAGTTCAAGAGTTTTTGAGGAAAGGGTTGATTCAAGAGAGTTTTATCCCATGTGCGGTACTTTTAGTACTACCATAAAAAAAGGATGGAGAATGGAGAATGTGTACAAACTCTTGAGCCATCAATAAGATTACAATCAAGTATAGATTTCTCTTTCCAAGTATGGATGATATTATGTTTTGGTTAGGTGGATCTGAGTACTATAAAAAGACTGATTTGAAGAGTGGCTATTGCCAGTTTCATGTTAGAGAAGGAGATGAATGGAAGATAGCCTTCGAAACCAAGGAGGGATTTTACGAGTGGTGTTAGTCATGCCCTTTGGGATAACTAATGCATTGAGCACATTCATGTGGCTTATGAATGAGGTATTGAAAGAGTTTTAGGGTAAATTTTTCATTGCTTATTTGGATGATATTTTAATTTATAATAAGACCTTGGATGAGCATGTGATGGTTATTAGAAGAGTCTTTGAGAAGCTAAGAGAGGAAATTTTTTTGTTTAACTTGAAGTAGTGCAGTTTTGTGAAGGATTTGATATACTCGGGATTTGTCTTCTTAGTAGATGGTCTTGGGATGGACCTAAAAAATGTGAGAGATTGTCTTAGGTTGAACCCAAAAAAGGTGAGAGTTATCTTTCAATTGCTTGGAAATTTTTTATAGAAGGTTCATTAAGAATTTCACTAGTATTTGTGTACCCCTTAGTGAAACAACCAAAGTAGATAAAAAAGATTTCAAGTGGACTATAGGGGTGATGTTGAGCTTTGACATGTTGAGGAGTAAAGTGTTGAACACACCAAAGGACTAAGAAGGGGGGTTGAATTAGTCCGGGCCTCAAAAGTACATAATTTCTGATCTTCAAACCTTAAAACACAAGCATATAATCACCAAAAAAAAAATCATAAAGCTAAATGGCAATAAATACATAAACGCCAAATTTATGTGGAAAACCCAAGCATGAAAAAACCACAGTGAGAATTTGACTCACTATATAAATATAATATGTTACAATGTTGCCTCTAAAACCCACTACTTTCGAGAGGACTTGTAGAACTAAGGTGAAAAACATTAGGGAAAGATACAAATAACTTGCTAAGCTAAAACACATCATTCCAGGGCAAGATACATAAAGCTGCAAAGAGACTCACTACCTTTCAACAGAGAAAGAAATAGTAAAATTGAAATGAACAAGATCTCCCAATCATGAAATCATCCTTGAGCCAATGTTTCAAGCGATCAATATCATGGAAAACTCATTTGACTTCAAACATAATCTCTGAATACTATCACACTGAAAAATATCATCATTAAAGATCTTCAAATAGTCTTTCACAAATCTTCAATACTAAATCTTCTTGCAAATCGCACGCGCCTACTTCACATGAATTCACACATTCCACACCTTTACTCATACATCCACACTCCTTTATATATAGGAATGGTTATCAAAACCCTTAACTAAGTTGACCACAGAGAGAATGAACAATATTACATAAATTTGGCCACCCAAACCAATAACAACCATTGTGGTCCACTCCAGGAGATAAAAAAGGACCCAAGAAATCATAACATATCCCTTTCAAATGATTTAATGAACCACACACACTAATATATCTTTCAAAGTCGACATCAAATAAAATGTGTAAATAAACATTAGATCATGTTAGCTAGTTGGCAAAAAAATAAATCTCCAATGCAAATTGCACAATGAGGATCTACACACAATGGTGAGACCCAAAACATTACCCACACTCATCCTCCAAAAAAAACATAGACCAAAATAATATGATCAAAGTTATATACAATATCACAATCAACCGAAAATGAGACTAGTTGATAACACAAAACTCAAAACACCGTAACTCCATTTTCTAATCAAATTATCACTTGAAGCTGAACTAGAAAATTGCATAGACCACATGAATGAATCTTGCAAACCATAGTACATGAATCCACATATACAGAAGCTAGTAGGCATTCTTTAGACCTATTCTAATAGACAACCTTACTATTAGGAATAGTACAAATGAACTTTGTGAATTGAACCATAGAGGATTTGTGAATCTAATAGTGCAATACACATAGAACATATATATTATATTTAGATCCATAGCACATAATCTTCACATATTGGCAGAATACAACACATTCTTCCACTAGGACATTAAATATTATTTCTTGCATATTGAAACTTCTACTATACCACCCTTCCAGAAATACATCAACATTTCCACACGATAATTCAATAATATTAGAACAAATAAATACTCTTTCTTGTATATTGAGACTTCCAACACGCCATCCTTACTTCAAAATCAACAACAACATAAGCATCAATGCCAAAACACATAAATACTCTTTCCTTCATATTGGAACTTCCACTACACCATCCTTATTTCAACATCAACAACATAGGATAGGTTGACATTAATGACAATACATGACAGGTTGACATCAATGACAACATAGCACAGTAACTGGAGTTTCCAATAATCTCCCCCTTTGTCATTGATGGAAATGCCACCAACAACAAAGAGCACATACAACTAATCTATCTCCCAATCTCTATCTCTCTCCCCTTTGACATCAAGGACAAAGGGAACTATTCTAAATTTTCTCCCCCTTTGACATCAAGGACAACAAACACAATTTTAAATAGATCTACCTTCAATTGAATGCATCACATTAGACTGTAACCTAAAAATATCACAAGGGACTACAATACTTCCCCTAATACTTATCTACTCCCCTGGGAATAGAAACAATATCAATCCAAGAAGCAAAAATAGATCCCAAACAACTCCCCCTTCATAGATACACCACTACATATACCTTTATATCATCAATATTTTTGTCATCTCTTCTTGAATCTTCTAAGATCATTCTAGCAACATTATTAGTCATTTCTCCTCCACCGTACCTGCATTATCAGAGTCATTTGTCATATCTTCTTGAATCTTCTTGGATCTTCTTGAATCTTCTTGGATCATTCTAGCAATATTATATTTAGTCATTTTTATATCAATAATTTCTCCATATATATGCATGATCCATCCTCTATAGACTTCCATATCCTCACTAATGATGATGTAGACACTAGAATATCTACCATGCTAAAAAAATCTTTAGCATCAATCTGCAAGGGGGGTCGTAAGATCTTCATTTTAATCTCCCCCTCAGATAGTGCTTATTGTCTAGTTATTGAAAGAAGAATCAACACCACTAGAGAGTGTGGGTCCATCATCACATTTTTCTTCCACCTTTTATTTTGATTCCTTTACCTAGATGTTGTTCATCTTCTCCTTCTCTACATTGACATCAATGTTCTTTACTGGACCATTCTTCCCATTTCTTTCTTTGCAAAATTCAGCAATGTGTCCAAGTTTATTACAATTATAGCATGTCAAACCTTATTGTGGTCCATTTCTATGTATCCCAATGTTTCCATTACCTCTAATACTGCCATTTCTTCTTATGATGGACCTACATGCAATAGCCTTTTGCCCAAGTTTTTTTGCATGCATAGTAGTATCCATTGAAAGACTAAACCTTTCTACTATAATCTGTATTTTCAAATCTATTCCAAATCTATTCCAATTCTTCCTACTTATACATAAATTTTCCTTTTACCCAAACTTATTGCAAATATAATATTGTCCACTAAAAATATTATGATCTAATTTAACTTCTACATTCACTAGCTCTATGTCCAAGCATACTACATGATAACTAAGTGTCATTGAAAGTTGATGAGTACTTGGTTTGAGTAGGAGGAGCATGAGACCTCTTGGGCAATTTCTTGTTCTGGATTTGAGGGTAACCATTTTGGCTAGAGTTCCTTAATTAATTCGTGACCTTTTCTATACAAACTTCATTCTTCTTATGCATTAACTCACACTGGTCTTCTATCAGATCCTTGTTTATAGGGCTAGGTATTGGTTCCATTATCTATCTTTTCTCTGTCGGATTCACTTCATCTTCCACCATCTTTACCCAACTTTTATCTTTTGATGAATTTACCTTTATTATGGTAGTAGGGGAAACTTCAGTCATAGGTACATCCTTAGTCTAATAAAAAACTTGTGCCTATAAATAATTACCTTCATTGTTGTCCTTTACATAGTAAACATTGCCAGTAGTCCTTGTACCTTTTGCAACCAATCTTTCAGAGCTTCCTTTTCTAATTTCAGTTTCAGATCCCTAAAATATGACCATATAGCCTTTGCGACACATATAAATCATACTTGGTTATGTATCCTACCTTTAAAATAATATACATCATCAGTTTTGTGCTTACTATCCTTACAAATGCTTCCTTTTCCACAAATAGGTGTGACTTCCTCTCATACAAACTTAACTGATCCACCATCATATTTATTAAGGTTTATAAACTTATTGTTGGTGTAAATAATTATTCATGTTGGATATTATTACACCTTACTTAAGTTTACTTAGGAAATGCATTTCATAGTAGTTTGGGTGTGAGACACTTGGGTGTTTGTGCCACATTGGGATAGTGTGTGTAGGAGAATTTCCACCTTTTATGGTGTTGATCTTGTTGTTACACTCCACATTCAGTGGGTGATCCACCTCATGTGGACTATTATATTGTTTCGTATACCTACCCACACCTATTTCCTACCTACCCTTGTTTCTTATTGAGCCACATGTCATGTTTGTGTGCTCACATATCCATAAGCCTTGCCTATATAAGCAGGCTCATCTATATTGTTTGTACGAGCAATCATTGAACATCTTTTAATGATCCAGTTGATCATATTTTGCATCTTGATAGAATACAGTTTATTCCTATCATATATTTTGTGTCTCTTATTTATGCTTTCCATTGCCTCTTGATCTTGGAAAATTCTCACATGGTATCAGAGTTGGTCCATGTCTCACACTTATCTATATCACTAATCATATGGTTTGAACATCCAGAGTTGATGATCCATGCCTTTCCACTTTAGCATGTAGAGCAGTCTTTACAAATTCCTTATCTTCTATACTTCCAAACCATCCATCACTCCTTTCTTCTATATTCAAGAAATAAAATTCTTCATTTGAGTCATTGTCATCTTCATCTTTAAATGAGTATGTATTTGTTGAACAAAAACTCCTCTTCTACTTGGCTCTATCATCTCTATTGATATCTCTATTATTTCCTCTATAGTTCACATTTCCTTTGTTATCATCATTAGGTATTCCACCATAATCTTCTTTATACATACATCTAGAAGCATAATGATCTATTCTTCCACAATTGAAACATTTTAGGGGTAACTTACCTCTATACTTGTCAGTTCCTCTCCTCTATCTTCTTACAAATTTTGCTTCAATCTCATCCAAGTCTTCATTATCTTCCGGTTCTTCTTCAATCTTCTTTGTGTCTTTGAATGTGGCTTCCTTCCTTTTCTTTTTTATGTAATCAAATTTATAAATATCATAGGTAGCAAGCAAACTAAGGAGCTGATTCACAATGTAATTATTCATGTCCTGGATTTTCTCAATGGCACACTTCTTCAGTTTATAGATTTTGGCTAATGTTGTCATTTTCTTCCTTACAAATTCACTTTCTTCTACTAATCCACCAACACTTCTAAGAGTATTTACAATTTTATTTACTTGATGAATATAGCCTTTAAAATTTTCATCATCAAATATCCTCACATTATCAAACTTGTACTTTAGATTTGTAATCTTGTCTTAATTTGAATTCTCATCACCTTCAAATATAGTCTTCAACTTATCCCAATTTTTTTTGGCTGACTTGGGCCCTATGACTTTGCTAAACACTGCATCATTCAAGCAAGTGACAATTGTGACTATAGCCTTTGCATTACTTTCACATTCTTTGATTTCATCCAGAGTTTTAGGACCATATTGAGGAGTAGTATAACCTTTCTTAATGATTTCCCAAATCATAGCTAACATAGTAGCCAAACGATATTCCATCATTTCTCTCCAATAAACATAATTTGTTCCATCAAAAATTTGAGCCTTGAATGTATAGTCTTGTGCCATCTTGGATCTTCCTTAAGTGGTTAAGCTTCTTAAGAGGAACCTTGATTTGGTACTAATTGTTGAACACACCACAAGATTGAGAGGGGGGGTGAATCAGTCTTAACCTAAAAAGTACTTAATTTTTTATCTTCAAACTTTAAACTACAAGCATATAATCACAGTAGCAATAAATCATAAAGTATAAAGTACAACAAACACATGAACACTAAATTTACATGGAAAACCCAAGTAGGGAAAAACCACGGTGAGAATAAAGTTCACAATATAAATATAATTTGTTACAATGTTTCCTCGAAAACCCACTACTCCTTTAGGACTTGAAAAACTAAGGTGCACAACTTTAGGGTAGATACAAATGACTAGCAAAGTTGAAACACACTATTTAACAGAAAGATATAGAAAGTTTCCAAGAGACTCACTATCTTCTTACAAAGAAAGGAATAGCTGAATTGAAATGAACAAGATCTCTTGGTCATGAAATCATCCTTGAACTATTGTGTCAAGCAATCAATATCATGAAAAAATATCTGAATTCAAACACAATCTCCTAATTGTTGTTCTATGGAGCCTAATCAGACTCAGAGGTTAAATTTTACCCACTTCTATCGACGTAGTTTCCCCCAAAATTATTTAACGGGGGTTTGGGGGTAGCGCCCCCTAGACAGTGTCAAGGGTGTTATTTTTCTATTGGCTGACATGTTGTAACCATAATTTTGTAACCAACATATGTCTTGATAAAAGGCTAAGAACTAGGATTTTTTCTATAGAGAATTTTGTAGCATTTTTACAATGGTATTTAGTTGCAAGGGATTGTTGGGTGTAATCAGTTCGATTTGTTGGATAATAATATTTGACTCTCTTTTTGGTGGATGTAGCCCGGGTTTGGGTGAACCATGTTAAAAAATATCTCCTCATTGTTATTATTTCTATGTTTTTCATTTCTGTGTTTATCTTTAGTTGCATATAATTGACATTTTCTGCTTGCAATTCCTAAAAAGTGGTATCAGAGTGGGTTGTGTTTAGAAGTTCATAAGTAAGCTCATTTTCCTAGGTCGAGACAAGTTGATAGGCTCCTATTTTCTGTGTTTGTTTTAGTTTGATATTGAATTTGAAATAGAGAAATTATTGAAATAATTTCTCTATTTCTCTCCCCAAACCGTGCTTGCAATGAAAATATAATAAGGTCTCACGGTTTAGTGAGAGTCTCACAGTTAGGTGGTAGCAATGGCAGATGAGGGTAAATTGAAGGTAGAAAAATTCAATGGGTAGAACTATTAGTTATGGAAGATGCGGATGGAGGATTATCTCTATAAGAAGGATTTATGGAGGTCATTGGAAGGAATAGTCAAGAAAGGTACAATGACTGATGAGGATTGGAATATTCTAGATAGAAAGGAACTAGAAACCATTTGGTTGTGTATGGAACCATCCATGACATTCAATATAACAGAAGCGAAGACAATAGATCAACTAATGAAAGCTTTGACTAAATTGTTTGAAAAAACCCTCAACCTCAAATGAGGTATTTCTCATGAAGCATTTATTTAATCCAAAAAATGATTGAAGGTGGATCTATGACAAATAATTTAAATGGATTTAATATAGTTACCTGTCAATTGACTTCTCTAAAGGTAAATTTCAATGAAGAAGTTAGAGCTCTTCTAATATTATGTTATTTTCCTGAAAGCTAGAATAGTTTGGTAATGGTCGTTAGTAACTCTATTTCTAGTTCAAATACTCTAAAATTTGATGCTATTATTGGTTTATTTTGAGTGAGGAAATTCATAGGAAAATCTGAGGTGGATCCACATCAGGTAGTGTTTTGAATGCAGAAAGAAGGGACAAATCAAAGGAGAGAGGAAAAGGTTTTGGAGGTCGTGGGAAGTCACAAGGAAAATCAAAGGACAAGAGATCCCAAGAGATCCCAATCCAGTGACCAAAAGATTGCTATTACTATGGGAAACTAGGTCATCTGAAGAAAGATTGTTGGTCTTGGAAGAATCAAGAAAGAGAAAAACAAGAAGGTAATAAGGAGACAACTGTGGTAAGTAATAATTTTGAAGATGATGCTTTGATTCTTTCCCTAGATAATGTTGATGATTCATGGGTTTTAGATTCAAGGGCATCATTTCATACTACACCCCATAGAAGTTATTTTCTCTATTATGTCCAAGGGGATTATGGGCTGGTTTATTTGGGAGATAATGAACCCTGTCAGATTGTTGAAAATGGAAGAATTAAGATTAAGTTGTAAAATGGGAATCATTGGCCACTACAAGAGGTAAGGCATGTTCCAAGGCTGAGTAAGAATTTAATTTCAGTGGGGTAGCTAGGTGATGAAGGTTGTGCAGTTACTTTTAATGATAAAAATTGGAAGGTTTCAAGAGGTGCCTTGATAGTAGAAAAAGGTGTGAAAGCAAGCACCTTATATCTTTGTATAGGTCATATTGTTCCTTCTACTTTAGTTGTTGCAAAGAATATCCAAACAGATTCAGGAACAGTTGTTGTGAGTTCATAGAAAGAAACTAAAATAGTTGTTGCAGGTTATGAGACAATGTTGTGGCATAACAAACTTGGACATATGAGTGAAAAAGGTATGAAGGTACTTCATTCTAAAAAGATTTTACTAGGTTTGAAATGCATTAATATGGATTTTTGTAAATTTTTTGTATATGGAAAATAAAAGAAAGCTAGTTTTCTCAAGGATGGGAAGCTAAAGAAAGATGAAAAGTTGGAGCTTGTGCATACATATGTATGGGGATGAGCTCATATATCTTCTCTTAGTGGCTCTCAGTATTATGTTACATTCATAGATGATGCAACTAAGAAGGTTTGTATTTATTTCCTTAGGCAGAAATATGATGTATTTGAAACATTTAAGAAATTGAGAAGCTTGGTTGAGAATGAGGCTGGTAAAAGAAAAAAATATCTCAGATCTGATAATGGTGGTGAGTATTGCAGCAAATAATTTGAGGATTATTGTTCCTTTAATGGAATTCATAGGCAGAAAATGGTCCTAGGGACTCCACGAGAAAATGGAGTGGTTTAGTGCATGAATAGGATAATAATGGAGTGTGCAAGGAGCATGCGATTGCATGCTAGTCTGCCTTTAAACATATGGGAAGAGGTTGTCAATACTATTGAATATTTAATTAATAGAGGTCCTTCAGCTCCTTTGGGTTATGGTATTCCAGAGGAAGCATGGACAAGGAAGAAGGTGAGTTATTCTTTTCTCAAAACCTTGTTGCAACAGCATGAGAAGAAAGAAAAGGATTATGTGGTGTTGGATTATACTCCAAATAGTGATTTTCCAGTGGTCCCTCATTCTCTACAACAACAACCAAAAATATCACAAACTCTAATGAATATTAGATTATCAAAACGGCTAAGTAGACCTCTTGACAGGTTCACTCCCTCTTTGTATTCTATTTTGTTAATAGATTTCAGTGAACCAAAAGGATATGATGAAGCTATGCAGGTGGATACAAAGGTTCAGTGGGAGCTTGCAATGAAAGAAGAAATGGACTCCTTACGAAAAAATTAGACTTGGGAATTATGTAAGTTGCCTGCACGAAAAAAGGCTTAAAAAAGAAATGGGTTTTATAGGCTGAAAGAGGAAGATGGAGGTGTAACATCCTAAAATTTCACCCCTTGTAATTTTCAACTCCATTTGGGTCTTCACCTTAGTGTTTGCACCCCTTGGCCTGATCAGAGACCTAGTTATGCTCACACATATCAAAAACTTCATGCAACTCAATGATGCACCCAGTAGCCACTTTGATCCTACCCTAAGTTAGGGCAAGACTAGGGTGTGGAGCCCTGGTCCCCCTTTATGGGGGCCTATCTTGGACCCCTCTCATTTGAGATATATCAACAATTATAATCAAGCATCTGAGCATTCAATAGATCAAGCATTCAAGAGCAATTGAGCATTTTCAGTCTTCCTTCAAGCTTTGGAGCAGCAATAGAGTCAAGATTTCAAGCATTGAAGATGAGATCGTCAATCTAATTTATAAAATCATAATTCCATGTGGAGGCAAGAAAAACTTCACAAGGAGGTATAAGCATTTCATTTTCAATCAATTCAACATCCCCTCAAAGATGAGGATTTCTACTTTCAGTTATTTCAATTACATTATTTCAACCACTTGGTTAATTCAAAAACTGGGGTTCGACCTAAAGGCAAACCCTATTCCCAACACATTTCCTTTTCCTTCTATGTGCAGAAAGCAAGTGCACGGTTGTACTTCTGGAATTAATATTTATTTGTAGAGACTAAAAAACCCTTTTCGACACACGAAAAGTTCGGAGGACCAATAGGAGGGCAACCTAGTCCGGACACACGGTCCCTGCAACTTTTGGCAGATTTTGCAAAGAAGCTTCAAATCATCTCAAACTTCTCAAATCTAGGTGAATTTGTACCTTGTTGTTTTCTCATATTTGTCTTCATTTCCAGCAATTAAACTCAATTGAACTAGTCAACTTACAAAAGAGGGTCAATCACATTCCAAACATAACCAATCTACTTAGTATTTAGTCCTTGCATCATTTAGGATTGGATCTAGTGGATTCATCCTCTCTTTTGAATTTAAAGTCCCCCCAAGTGAAAATTGAGCCTAGTGAATTCTTAGGAGGTAAGCACAGATTTAAAGCCAGGTTAGTTGGGAAAGGATTTGTACAAAAAAAAAGGCATTGATTTTACTAAAAAAATTCTCCAGTTGTTAAGATGACTTCTATTCATACTGTTTTAAGTATTGTGGCTACTAAAGATTTGCATTTGGAAAAAATAGATGTGAAAAAAAAAAATTCCATGGTGAATTGGAGGAGAAGATATATATGGAATAGTCCCAAGGATTTGAGGTCAAAGGTAAGGAGAAATTGGTATGCATATTTTAGAAAAGTTTATATGGCTTGAAACAAGTGCCTCGAAATTGGTACTTGAAATTTGATAGTTTTATGGCCGAGAAAGGCTACAATAGGTGTAATTCTAACCATTGTGATTATTTTAAGAGGTTGGGCAATGACAACTATATTATTTTATGTTTATATATTGATGACATGATTGTAGCGAGGTCTAACATGGATCACATTAAAGAGTTAAAACAACAGTTAGTAAAATCATTTTCTATGAAGGATTTGGGGGCAGCAAAACAAATCCTTGGTATGAAAATTTGCAAAGATAGGCAAAACAAAAAATTACCCTATCTTAGGCTGACTATGTTGAAAAGGTTTTGCAAAGATTCCATATGGAGAATGCAAAAGATGTTAGCACATATTTGCCTAGTCATTTAAAATTTACTAAGGAGATGTGTCCCTAGACACGAGGAGAAAGACAAAATGTCCAAAGTGTTATATGCTTCAATTGTAGGAAGTTTAATGTATGTCATGCTATGCACGAGACTGAATATCACACATATTGTTGGTCATAAGCAGGTATATGAGTAATCCCAGATTGGAGCATTGGAATGTAGTAAAATGGGTTCTTGGGTATTTGAGAGGTACATCCAATAAACATTAATGTTCTACGTGCTCTAATACTGATTTAATAGTTTATGTAGACACAGGTTTGGTAGGGGATATTGATACTAGGTGGAGTACTATAGGTTATGTCTTTACTGTAGGTGGGATAGCGGTGAGTTGGATCTCTCAGTTGTAAAAGTTGGTTGCTTTATCCACCACATAGGTAGAGCATATGGTTGCAACAGAGGCAAGCAAAGAGATGATATAGTTGCAATATTTTATGGAATAATTGGGAAAACAATAGGATAACAGATATTTGTTTACGAACAACCAGAGTTCCATCCATCTTGCAAAGAATTATGCCTTATATTCAAAGACAAAACACATACAGTTGAGGTATCACTTCATTCAGTCAGTGTTGGATGATGGACAATTAAGGCTGGAAAA
Organism: Cryptomeria japonica; assembly: GCF_030272615.1. Taxonomy (NCBI): domain Eukaryota; kingdom Viridiplantae; phylum Streptophyta; class Pinopsida; order Cupressales; family Cupressaceae; genus Cryptomeria; species Cryptomeria japonica. Next base: position 681,306,357 of record NC_081414.1, read on the forward strand.
GAATCACAGAGATGAAAATCCAATAGATATGTTTACAAAGGTAGTGACAAGGGAGAAGTTGAGCTCCTCTTCAGCTTTGGTTAGTCTTGAAGATTGAAAAAAAAATATAGAGCAACAAATTCCAAGATGTTTCATCCTAGTGGGAGTTATAGGGTCAGCGGTGTTATGATTAGTCTCCAAGTGGGAGATGATATGTTGTGGAGTCTAATCAGTCTTCAAGTGCGAGATTGTTGTTATATGGAGCCTAATCAGACTCAAAGGTTAGATTTTCTCCTTCTATCAGCACAGTTTCCCCCCAAATTATTTAACAGGGGTTTGGGGGTAGTGCCCCCAAGGTGGGGTCAAGGGGCAGTATAAGTCTTGATAAAAGGCTAAGGGTTGGGGTTTTTTTCTGTCGAGAATTTGTAGCATTTTTGCAATGGTATTGAGTTGCAAGGGATTGTTGGTTGTAATCGCTTCAATTTGCTGGATAATAATATTGGACTCTTTGTTTGGTGGATGTAGCCCAAGTTTGGGTGAATCACATTAAAAATTGTCTCCTCATTGTTATTATTTATGTTTTTTCCATTCCTTTATTTAATCTTTATTTGCATATAATTGATATTTTTTGCATGCAATTCCTAACACTAATATTGTCACACTGAAAATATCATTATTAAAACTCTTCACAACAGTCTTTCACATATCTTCAATACTGAATCTATTTGCAAATCAGTTACACCTACTCCACATCAATTAATACTCATTCTACACCTTTACTCATACATCCACAATCCTTTATATATAGGATTGATCATTAAAACCCTTAACTTGGTCAACCACAAAGAGAATGAACAATACTACATAAATTTGGCCACCTAGACCAATAAAAACCATTGCAGTCCACTCCAGGAGATAAAAAGGACCCAAAGACATCATAACATATCCCTTTTAATTTATTCCAATGAATCACACACACTAATGCATCTTCCAAAGTCGACATCAAATGAAATGTGTAAATAAGAATTAAAGCAAGTTAGCTAGTCAATAAAAAAAACTTCAATGCAAATTGCACAATGTGGATCTACATACACCATGGTGAGACCCAAAAAAAATAACCATAATCATCCTCCAAAGAAAACTCAAACCAAAAAAATATGATCCAAGTATGATAAAATATCATAGTCAGCTAGAAACTAGACTAGCTGACAACACAAAACTCAAAACATCATTACTCCATTCGCCAATCAAATTATCACCTGAAATTTGAACTAGAATATTGCATAAACCACATGAACAAATCATCCAAACTGCACCACATGAATCCACATTTTTGAAATCCACCAAGCATTCTCTGGACATATTATAACATACAAGATTGTTGTCAGGAACAATACCAACCAACTCTACTAACAGAGCCATAGAGGATTTGCAAATGTGATAGTGTAATATGCATAGAACATAGACATTATATTCAGATCCTAACACATAATCTTCACATATCGAAGGAATGAAAGATATTATTCCATTGGGAAATTAAACATTGTTTCTTGCATATTGAAACTTCTAATGTACCACCCTTCGAGAAATACATCATCATTTCCACAAGACAATTCAACAATATCATGACACATAAATACTCTTTCTTGCATGTTAAAACTTCCACTACACAATCCTTACGTCAACATAAAAAACAACACAAGTATCAATACCAAAACATAAAAAATACTCTTTCCTACATATTGGAACTTCTAGTACACCATCCTTACTTCAACATCAATAGCATATGATAGGTTGACATCAATGACAACGTAGGACAGGTTGACATAAATGATAACAAAGCATAATAACTCAAGTTTCCAATAGAAAGTCATAGAGTAGCCTATTTTGGAAATTCTAGAATTTATTAAGGTATTTTAGATAGATTGTGATGCTATTGGTAATGTTATAAGAGTTGTTCTGAGTCAAGAAGGTAAAACCATTACATATTTTAGTAAAATTTTGAATTATGTCAATAAAAAGTATTTTGTCTATGATCTGGGATTTTTATACCATAGTTTAGGTTTTGAATAAATGGAGACATTATTTTTTTCCAAAAGTGTTTTATTCATTGATCATTGGGCTTTACAGTATCGTAATAGTCAAGGAAAGTTCAATCAAAGGCATTTAAAATGGGTTTTTTTTTTTGCAAAGTTATACTTTTATTTTGAATCACAAAGTGGAAGACCTGAAAGAGTTGTAGTTGCCTTAAGTAGGAGGCAAAATTTGTTGATAAAGATGCAAATAGAGCTTTTTGGGTTTGATGAACTCAAGAGTTTGTATCTTGAGGATTCTAATTTTGTAGATGTTTGGAGAGCTTGCATGGAGCTTGATACTATAGAAAATAAAAGATGGTTGAAAAGATGAGATGTTGTTTAGAGGAAGCCAATTTTACATTTCAAAGATTAACATGAGGGAGAAACTAATAAAGGAGAAGCATGATGGAGGATTAGTTGGACACTTTTGTTGAGATAAGACCACAACACTTAATAGAATTATTATTGTCCGTAGTTGCAAAAGGATATGAATAAATTTGTGCAGAGTTGCAGACTATGTGAACAAATGGAAAATCCACAAGAGGGTTAATATTTAGATTTAATCAAAATAAGCATAAAACACATAATCAAACATACCAAAAACCATTATACCTTCATGAAGATGATCTCTTTCTCCTCGGATTAGACCTTCAATGAAGTGAATAATGTGCCCCTTCCTCACTTGATTGGGTTGGTCTTAGATTGGTTGTGGAATTCTCTCCACTACACACAATAATATGGATGACTTGATGGATGAGTGGATAGATGATGAAATGGCTAAGTATGGGAGATAATTTGACTATAATAGTGATTTTATCTTAGACTAGCAACATAAGATTTCGCAAATGATGGATATGCAAATGAGGGGAGGAGACCCCAATTTATATATTTGAGAGGAGGAAAATGGAGGGAAAAGATTGATTTGGAATTAAGGGTGGAGATTGAGAGAACGTGATGGGAAGGATTGAGAGTAAAAGGTGTCGGATCCAAGAGATTTTCCATAAAGTCATTTATTGTCTCCACACACCTTGAGGTACATGGGGAAGAGATCCCCAAGTACATTGGAAGAATAAAAATAAATTTAAATTTTTGGGGGGGAGGACAAGAGAATTAAAAATTCTCAAATAATAAATTGCATGGGAGAAAGAGGAGAGAAAACAAATTAAAAATTCCTTGGGAAGAGCATACATAGGGAGATTCAAAGAATTTGAATTTCTTTGAAAGGATCAAAGTGGATAAAATTTAAGATTGGAGGATGAGATGGGAAAGATATTTATGGAAAAGAGTTGACTCATCACTAATCAAGGTGATTAGGGCTGTGCAAATTATTAAGGGTATTGATTAGGTGGCTTAATGAGGATTGGGAGTGCAAGTGGGAAAGTTATGAGGATGTGACATGAGGAGAGATAATGAGTGGAGGAATATAAAATTGAAGGAAAATGATAAGCATGATTAAAAAAGAATTAATTAGGCTAGATGATAGGATTAGAAAGGGTAATTTTTAGGATTAACATAGTTAACTTAGTCAATTAGAAGAAATAATAATTGAGATGACTTTAGAAGAAGAATAAAATCATTAGTTTATTGATAAATTAATTATTGGACTATACTGATAAAATTAATTAAATTTAATTTAATTAATTTTAAGAAGAAAGGGACTCACACAATTAAATTAATTAATTATGTGGAGAGGCTCAAATTAATTAAATATCAATTTAATTAATTTTAGATGTCTACACTATGTCAAATGGTAGAAGGAATAATTTAGAATACAGAGCTATATCAACTATTATCTATGTTGGAGAGACCATGCAAGGATTTTAAGATGGATTTTTTTCTTGGTTTATTGAGGACACAAAGATGACACAATTCTATATTTGCGGTGGTGGGTAAATTTTCTAATATGGTACATTTTATTGCTTGTAAAAAATATAAATGATGTTGTTGGCATTATAGTGTTATTTCTTAGACAAGTGGTGAGACTACATGGTCTATCTAACAGTACGGTTTTAGATTGAGATACCAAGTTTGTTGGATATTTTTGGAGGACCTTATGGAATAAGTTGAAAACAAATTTTAAGTTTAGTTCTTCACACCATCCACAAATTGATGGACATACAAAAGTGGGGAATAAGAGTTCGGGTAACCTACTAAGACACTTAGTATGAGATAACCCCAAGGGATGGGATTTGATTTTTCCATTGGCAAAATTATATTACAACAATTTTATCAATAAGATTACTAGTAAATTGTCATTTCAATTTGTACATACAAAAGTGGGGAATAAGAGTTTGTGTAACCTACTAAGACACTTAGTATGAGATAACCCCAAGGGACAAGATTTGATTTTTCCATTAGCAAAATTAGCTTACAACAATTCGATCAATAAGAGTACTAGTAAATCACAATTTCAATTTGTATATCAAAGTAGTCCAAGAAATGCTTTAGAGATAAGGAAGATGGACAAAGGAGAAAAGAAGAGTGTTGAAGCTGAAAACTTTGAAGAGCACTTGAAGAACTCGCATGAGGAGGTAAGAAAGCTTATTAATAAGATAAATATTTAATACAAGGCTAACATAGATTATAAGAGGATATTTAAATAATTTTATATTGGAGGTGAAGTCATGACACATCTAAGTAAAGAGAGGTTTCTAATGGGAAAATATATAATAAGTTGAATATGAAGAAATTTGGGCTATGCAAAATCCTAAGAAACGTGACTCAAGAAATTCTTATGAGGTAGAGTTTTCAAGTGGACATAACTTTTCAACTATATTCAATATTTTAGATTTGATAGAGTATCATGAAGGAGGCATTGACAAATAATTAGTAGAAATATAATGTAGTATTCCAACACCTACGTTAAAAAAGGAGATAAAAATCAAGGTATACCGAGATATAGGATGATCAAGGTAGCCCTGAAAAGGTATAGTCCTGGGACACAAGAAAAAAATCAAAGTGAAAAGATCAATCATGCAAACAACATGCACATGACCAACTAACATCTCTTGCCAAGAGTAGGACATGGATTTGGGTAGACTGTCAGACATGGGAAGGATGCATCCCGATGGGCAAGTGGTGGATTTGGATAAACTACCAAACATGGGAAGGATGCATCCTGATGGGGCAGAGTGTGGATAGATTGATGGAAGCCAACAAATAAGTCGGTTGTGTAGGGTCTACAGCTAGGAGGATTGTCACTTGGATTTGGTTAACACGTTGTGGATGGGTGTTTGGATTACGCGCAAGTCAATATAAGCTTAGATAGATAGGAAAATCTCGGTGTGATGGGGATCATAAATGGATTGGATAATATGGGAGGGGGATTAATGATTGAATAGGATTGGATGGGATGGAGAACATGATGGGATATGGATTGGGTGAGATGGGATTGTGGTATAGGATAATTGGATTGAGACCAATGACAAGGTAGAACCAAGTCTTGGTAAAAGGATGGAATGGAGGAATGGATTGCTTGAATAGGAGATGGAGGGATTAAGTAGATGGATAGCAATAGGATATGGAGGAGTAAAACATGAAAGATAGGTGGAATGGGGATCTAAGAACTATTGTGCAAAGGAGAAAAATTGTTAGTGTAGGTTTTTTTATTTTCCTTATGTTAGGGGATATTTATTTTTCTTACACATATATTATTTAAGCTTACTTAGGTTAATAGGAGTGGTTTATATGAGGACACGTAGTGAAATACTTCAGCTACATGTGTAACTCTCCACCTCACATGGGTAGTTGAGTTAGACACCCTCTTTTGGCTTGTTGTGCCACCTCTCATAACCACTATTTTGTCATTTCCTAAGTGGGTTATGGGGTAGTTGGGTTACACACCCTCTTTTGGCCTTATGTGCCAACTTTCTCAACTCCTTTTATGTCTTCATGTAAGGAGGTTATGCCACATGTTTTGGAATTTACCAAGAAGGTAAAACTTCCCACTTTTTATGGGGAATAGGAGTTAATGCACCCCTTGGATGTATATGCTTATATTTTTCTATATAATAAGCACTATACTCTCACCTTCACTAGTGGAGTGATAGCTCGGTGAGAGTCTTCTCCAAATTCTTCTCTTTGTCTCTATTTCTCTCTCATATCGAAATTATCTTCTTTCAGCTATTTTTATCTTTGATCATCTGCTGTGTGAGGAGTTTCATGTGATCTACGACCAACATCAGATCTTAGCTCGATTCTCGCTTCTCACAGAATCTCACATGGTATCAGAGCTTATTGTCTGGTATAGCTTATTGCTTTTTCTGATTTATTTGAGGGATTTGAGACTTTTAGATAGCTAATATTTTCCTTAAAAACTAAGTATTCTCTTCTCCTGCATTCTCGTGTGATCTGGAGAATCAGAACTGTTTAAAGGAAAATAGCTTCTAGTTAAATCTGGTTTGCATGTATGTGTTCTTGTAAGATCTGGGTGATTGCAACTTTGTGGTAATATTGGAAGCTTAATAAGAATTTCCAGAGTGTCCAGAAGGCTTGACAAAGTCAAAAGTGACTTTTACTTCACCAAAATCAGAGTTTGGAGGACACAGTAAGAAAATTAGAGTAAAATTCTTTTACTGGAGTTGTTTTCATTTCGTCTCTAGTTTTCCAACTTTTGTTCATTTTCAAGAAAAACGATTTCTGGGTTTTCTTCCCAGCATCGAAAAAATTATGGGTTTCAGATGGTATTTCTAGAAAAATAATAATTTTGCACAAATCAATCTTTAATAGGGCTTACACTATTTTTCTATCAGGTAAATTCAGCAACCTTTCTTAAAAGTTGCACAACTTTTGCCTCGGGTGTTAGATTTTTGCAAAAAAATACTTGACGGAAAGCTGGAAATGAGCACTCTCCATTATTGTAGGTCTAATTGAATTTTTTTGCCTTTTTCTATCATATATTAAAGGTTGTATCAGCTACTTCTTTTTTTCTTCAACTGGTCATATCTTTCTCCTCACAACTCTGTTTTTCAAAAACTAATAGTTGTTGGAAAGGTATTGAGATAAATTAAGCAGTTATAAGGCTAATTTGTTTCAAATCTTGTCTCAAATTATTTTTATTAAAAATCTCTATTGGTTTCTTATAATAATTTTAATCGAATAAAAATCCTTTTAAATGCACTAATTATAAAGTGCCAACCTTGTAATATTTGGGGGGGTGATTTCTGAGACTAGTGAAAAGGGGGGTGTCTCTTGTGTCTTCTTTCTTGCACTTTTTCTGATGCTTTGCAATCTTCTTTTCTACTATCATGGATGCATCTATAGTTCCACTTTTAACACCATATAATTACTTTGAATGGAAATCTAAGATGATAATATATCTGAAAAGACATGGATATCATTGTGTTACTATGGGACTTGAAACTGAACCTCAAGATGCTACAAAAAAGATTAAATGGTTTAATAAATGTGATGAAGATTTTGGTACTCTATGTATGTCAGTCTCTCCAGACCTTCCTTTTCACATTGAATCTACCACTACACCAAATGTAGTGTGGACCACTTTGGAAAACCTCTTTGGTAAGCAAGATGAGCTAAGAGGTCATCAGTTAGAGAATGAACTCATAGGGTTGAATCCAACCAATTTTGATACTACACAAGACTTCTTCACTAAACTTAAGTCTGTAAGATTGTAGTTGGAATGTTGTGGAACTAAGAAAGATGATAAGCAACTGATCTTGAGTATTCTTTCTAAGCTTGGTCCTAACTATTCAGTGTTTGTTTCTACATTCTATTCTACAAAATGTGCCCTAGGTACCATATTCAAAATGCCTTCTCTAGATGAATTTGCTGCAGAACTCACTAGGGATCAAGACAAATTGGTTCAAATGGGTAGAATAAAACCCTCTAAGTCACATGCCTTAGCTGTAAATTAGGGCACAAAAGAACAAAAAGGGTCTAGTAAGAAAGATAAGAAACAAAAGAACCAAGGAGAGAAGAAAAAAGATCAAAAATTTGCTACTTCAAAAGCAGATAATCAGACCTCTTGATCAAAAGGTGAACAACCTAAGAAGGAGAAGGTCAAGTGTTCTTATTGTAAGAGGCCTGGTCATGATGAACATAAGTGTCTAAAGAAACAAATTGATCACCTTTCAAATCTTCTTGAAAATAATAATATCAAGGTGCCTGATTCAGTCAAACAGAGTTCATCAGAAGGATCTTCTAAGGACATAGATAAGAGTAAAGGGAAAGGAAAGGGTAAGGCCCTAGTTGTTGTTGCTTCACAACCTAATTCTTGGATAATTGACTCAAATGCTTCACACCACATGGCTTCTTCAAAAGATTATTTTACCTCTTTAAAGCCATGTTCTATGCCTTCCATACTAATGGGTGATGACACTTTTGTTGAAGTGCATGGGAGAGGGTTTGTTAATGTGGGCGAAGGAACATTTAAGGATGTCCTTTGTGTTCCATCTTTATCAACTAATCTCCTATCTGTTTATCAGATCACTCACATTGGTTCTAGCAAGCGAGACGAGTTCACACCAGGTATAGTGGTAATCAGTGAAATGCATAATGGGTCTACTATTGTTGTGGGAAAAGAAGATCATCAATCCAGATTATATCAGTTTTCTCACTTTGTTCCTGACTCTCCTTCAACATTTTTACTCACTCATGCAAATGAGATTAGTTGTTTGTGGCATCAACGATTTGGCCACTTGAACTATCATTACTTGCAACAACTTAGTCAATAGGACATGGTTTCAGGGTTGCCTTCTATTCGATTTTCTAATGGAGTTTGTCAGGGATGTATTCATGGTAAGCATCCTGAGGAGAAGTATGATAAAGGCAAAGCATGGAGAGCTCCACAGCTATTGGAGTTGGTACATAGTGACTTGGTAGGACCATTTACACAACCATCTTTCAGTAGGGCTAGATATGTCTTAACATTTATTGATGACTTTTCCAGATTTACATGGGTTTACTTTCTCAAACAAAAGTTTGAGGTATTTGAGAACTTTCTAGATTTCAAAGCTTTTGCAGAGAAACAATCTAGGAAGTTCATCAAGATTCTACATACAGATAATGGGGGTGAATATGATAATAATCAGTTTGAACAATTTTGTGCTTCAGAAGGTATCAACATGCAGCAGATTGTTCCATACAATCCTCAGCAAAATGGTGTCACAGAATGGAAGAATAGGTCCTTGAAGGAGATGGAAAATTGTATGATTCACTCCAAGTCTTTGGCAGCTCAGTATTGGGCAGAGGCCATCAATTGTGCATGTTACATCCAGAACCAAGTTACTCATAAAGTTGTGAAGGGGGTAACCCCTTTTCAAGCTTGGACCGGTCAGAAACCTATAGTTAAGCATTTCAGAGTGTTTGGTTCTCTTGCATGGGCCCACATTCCAGCAGAGAAATGCAAGGCTATGGATCCACAGAGAAAGCCTTGCATATTTGTTGGGTATCCAAATGATTTCAAAGGGTATATAGACTTCTCCATCCCTCTACACACAAGTTGTTCATTGATAGGAGTGTTCATTTTGAGGAGAGCTCTTCTATTTCTTCTCATACCACTTCTCCATCCACTATCACATTGGAGACATTGCATGATGATGACAGTTCTTCTAAGGATCTTAATCCTCCTAATCCTGATGACGAGTCTTCTTCCTCCACTTCAGATGGTGACAGTGATGGTGAGGATTCACATTCTTCTCATAGTCATCATTTAGAGGTTGATGATTCTTCCCTGGAATCTCCAGCTTCAATGCCTCTTTGGGCTCAACAAACTTTTGAGTCAGCAGGAGATTGGCTTGGTGATCCATCAGATACTAGAAGAACTAGGTCACAATTTCAGCAAGCTCCACATCTCTTCATTGCTTCAGCTTCTGATCCACAATCTTTTCAAGAAGCTTCAGGTGTTCCTGAATGGGATGTTGCAATGCAAGAAGAGTTTAATTCCTTGGAAAGGAATCACACATGGGATTTAGTTCCTCTTCCTAAGGGAAGGAAACTTGTTCGATACAAGTAGATCTATCAAACAAAACTTGCAGCAGATGGGTCGGTTGATAAGTATAAGGTTCGCTTGGTAGCAAAAGGCTTTTCCCAAGTTTTAGGGGCTGATTAATCTAAGACTTTTGCTCCAATTGCTAAGATGAATTCCATCTGGCTTGTCCTTGCTATTGTTGCAGCCCATCATTGGGAAGTTCATCAGATGGATGTGAAGAGTGCATTTCTTCATGGTGACCTTTAGGAGGAAATCTACATGGAGCAGCCACAAGGGTTTGGTCAAGATCCTTCACTTGTGTGTCAACTTTGAAAGTCTCTCTATGGCTTCAAACAAGCTCCTCGAGCTTGGTATGCCAAGATGGACTCCTTCCTTCAGACAGTTGGTTTTACTCGATGCCATTTTGATTCGAACATCTATATTCTACACTAGGATGATACTCTCACATTTCTAGTTCTCTATGTTGATGACTTGTTGATCATAGGGAGTCACTCATCCACCATCATGTTAGTAAAAATTGCTCTACATGATAGATTTCTGATGTCAGACTTGGGTCTTCTACATTACTTCTTGGTAATTAAGATCACTCAATCTTCTTCAGGCATCTTCCTTGGACAACCCAAGTATGCACTCGATATGCTCTCTAGATTTTGCATGGCTGATTGTAAGCCTGCACCTACTCCTTTTTTGTCTGGGGTCAAACTTGAGGCTAAGTGTTCTTCACCCTTGGTTGATAGCACTTTATATCGACAAATTGTTGGGAGCCTCATCTACTTGACTCACACAAGACCTGACATTTCATATGCGGTGGGCATGGTCTCTAGATTCATGCAGGAGCCACATGAGTTGCATTGGAAAGCAGCTAAGTGGATTCTCCACTACATTCAGGGTACTCATAATTATGGAATTCAATATGCAGCAGGCATGGATATTGACTTGGTGGGATATATGGATTCAGATTGGGTGAGTGATTCTCAGGATTGCAAGTCCACTTCAAGGTATTGCTTCTCACTTGGTTCTAGTCCAGTTTGTTGGTCGAGTAAGAAGTAGTCTACAATTGCTCTTTCATCAACATAGGCTGAGTATCGAGGGGTAGTTAATGCCACCACTGAGGCTATTTGGCTTCAGAATATTCTCACTGAGTTTGGTATTCCAGTTAGGAAGCCTACTATCATCTTTTGTGATAATCAAAGTGCTATACAGATCTCAAAAAATCTAGTTCATCACCAAAGGATGAAACACATTGAGATACATATGTACTATATTCCGGAGCTAATTCAGGAAGGAATCATTGATCTTAAGTATTGTTCTATATCGGAGCAGACTGTAGACATCTTCACCAAACCCTTCACCGAAAGCAAGTTCCTTCATTTGTGATCTTTGCTTGGTATACAATGGGTGTCTACTTCAGGAGGGACTTCTTAGTCCTTCTTTCTTTCTCTCCTTATTTAGGGGGGGGCTATTTCTCTTATGGGGGGCTTCTTCTTTTGGGGGGGCTATCTATGTACATGGGTACCTAACATGGCTGCATTTGTCAGGGCCCATATTTTCACCCACATAAGCTACGCTTAAGGGGGGGTGTTAGTGTAGGTTTTTTTATTTTCCTTATGTTAGGGGGTATTTATTTTTCCTACACATATATTATTTAAGCTTGCTTAGGTTAATAGGAGTGGTTTATATGAGGACACGTGGTGAAATACTTTAGTTACATGTGTAACTCTCCACCTCACATGGGTAGTTGAGTTACACATGCTCTTTTGGCTTGTTGTGTCACCTCTCATAACCACTATTTTTTCATTTCCTAAGTGGGTTATGGGTTAGTTGGGTTACACACCCTCTTTTGGCCTCATGTGCCAACTTTCTAAACTCCTTTTATGTCTTCATGTAAGGAGGTTATGCCACATGTTTTGGCATTTACCAAGAAGGCAAAACTTCCCACTTTTTATGGGGAATAGGAGTTAATGCACCCCTTGGATGTATATGCTTATATTTTTCTATATAATAAGCACTATACTCTCACCTTCACTAGTGGAGTGATAGCTCATTGAGAGTCTTCTCCAAATTCTCCTCTTTGACTCTATTTCTCTCTCATATCAAAATTATCTTCATTCAGCTATTTTGATCTTCGATCATCCATTGCATGAGGAGTTGCATGTGATCTATGACCAACATCAGATTTGGGCTCGATTCTCGCTTCTCGCAGAATCTCACAAAAATGTCCCACTAAGGGTAGTGCAATTTAAGGATAGAAGGATGGTGGATAAAGATTTATGAGATGGAAGGATAAACTGCAAGGAATGTGGATGGAAGGGGAATTAAGGCTTGCATTTTCCAAATAATGCATATAAATTATTTTTCCTCTAGCATGATTAATACCAAATGTAGGAATGGAAGATACATTTTGATAGGATGAGGGATATGAGATGGAGGGTATGAATAGGATAGTCAAGATCAAAGATGGGAAAGGAGAATGATCTTAGATAGGATGTGGATAGAAGATAATAGATATGGAAGATATGGATGGTAGGATGACATGGATGAAGATTTCCCCCAAGTGTAGAGTGCAAGGGAATGAGGGGATTATGCATGACACTTGTTTACCAATTTTTCATCATGGTACTTACCTAGGGCACCACAAGAAATGGTTTTTACCATTGGATGTATTTCTTTTTTTTGTTTTGAATTTTTTGGAAATAGTTTGGATGGATACAAAATAGATAAGAATGGTGGATAAGGGGATGTAAAAGGTAGTGCATGCATGAAAGGGAGATGGAGGGAGGACTCAAGCATCTAGTTACATGGATAGTATCCCTTAAATATGTGCTTCATTGAATCAAGATAACTGGAGGTATGCTCGTAGATATTGGTAGAAATAGATGGGGAGATGGAATGGATGGAAAATGGAGGGGGATAAGGATTCATGCAAAAGCTTTAATTAAAGGGATGGGGTTATGGAAAATGGATGTTGGATGATGTATGGGGTTTTGGAAGACTTGTGGATAAATGGATGGGGATGTTGGGAAGATCAACATCACCACACACCTTGAAGGGTGGTGAAGTTGTGGAAGATAGGGTTTTAAATTAGATGGAAGATCAAATGTGGATTTTGGGACATGAGGACCCAAAATAGATGAAAGGGATGAGGGACTTAAGATATTGGATTTTGAAACGTAAGGGCCTGAAATGGATTTTGAAGATGGAAGATTTTTAGATGGGGGATTGGAGGACTTATGAGTGGAGGAAGATTTTGGATTAGCAAGTTTGGATGCTAATTTGGATTTTTATTTGAGGTGTATTTATTCTATGAGTAACTTGGGAATCCACATAGTTTATGATTTTTCTCTTTTGGGGCCTTTGTGGCCTTTTCAATTTTTCTTTCTTTTGGATCATATTTTTCTTTTCTTGAGCATTTATTTTTTAGGGGACATGTTGATCCTTGGATTTTTGTGGATTTATGCATTTTAGATTTGGCATCCAAATTTCTTGCAATAGCAATGGTGCAAGTGAATGAGGACAAGTGACTTGGAGATTTTATGAATGGGAGGATGGAGGGAGATTGTGGAAAGGGATTCAAGGATGTGTGCCTTTGGTGATCTTTCTTAGAGATCCTTTCAGGTGATGGAGTGATGGATGGAGGGATGTAAGGACCCAAAATGGATGGAATGAATGAAGGGTTTAGCTTGGGAATATAAGAACCACAAATGGATGTGGATGAGGAAGGAATGGACTTTAGGACATAAGGACCCAAAAGGGGTTTGAATGATGGGGGATGGTGTGATTTTGATTGATACGAAGGGATTTTGGATTTAGGAGGGATGGAAGATATGCCAACATATTGAGTATGAGGTTTGTAGCCAAGGCCATACTAAATTTCATTTTATTTGACTTGAAGGGGTTCCAATATGTGTTGTTCATGAAGTCCTAACCCTTTGAATTGATAATTCATTTTTTGATAAATTCTTTTTCCAATAGGATACTTATTATTTTGGAAACAAGATGCGAGTTCATTTTGAGGGGGATGAGATGTAGAAGGGATTTTAAGCTCTTTGAGGAAATTGGAGTGGATGAAGGTGGAAGAGCCAAGTTGATAGGTATGGGATTCATGGATAGCTTGGCTAGACGTGATGGGATCTTGTGTAGGATTGGGATCTTGTGGGGGATAAGGAGGAATATTAGGATCAAGAGATGGACTGGTATCATGACATGAAGATGAAGGAATACTTTGATCTTGACTTGGGATAGGATCATGTGGTGGAGTGGAAGGGATGATTGGATCTTGAGATGGAAGGAGAGCATTGGATGGTGGGATTATTTTTTCTTGAGACAGAGTGGAGGGGATGGGATCATGAGATGGAGTGGAGGGTAGACATGAATTTTGAGATTTAGAGGTATCATGAGATGGAGAGATGCTTTAATATTGAGGTGGAGAGTAATCTATGCTAGCATGATTTGGAACAAGGTCATGGCATGTTTGTGGTTGTGGGGATTGTGTGATGGAGGAGGATATGGATTCTTAAACTTGGGTAGATGGAGGGAGGGAAGTATCAGGGAGATTAGGGGATTGACATTCTTCTTGGTTTTGAGGGGATGAAGGTGGATGTGTGACTTGAGGAGATTGGACAACTTTGTTTTGAGGTGGTGATTTTTTTCCTTCTTTTCTAGTATTTCCTTGAAAAAATTATAAAGAAAGGACTTGGGGGATGGAGATGATGTGGATTTTGGAGGATGAGGATTATGTGGAGGTTTAGTAATAGATGAAGGATTAGATTGGGATGCAGATGGGGGAGAAGATGAGGACATACATATTGGATTGGAGGGATATGTGGATGAGGGATAATATGAAGATATATATGGGGAATAAGATGGATTTGTTAGAATATCTAATACCAATAATGAACCAGAGGAAAAATGAGAGGGTGAGTGAATCAGTTTTTCACAAGTTAAACAATTAATGCAGATTATAAACCATTTACCAGTGCATAATATAAACACCACAGAGAAGAGATAAACCATGAAATAACATAACACAACACCAATATTTTTGACATGGAAACCCTGGTATAGGGAAAAACCATAGTGGGAAACCCTACCCATAATCAGATAATACTTCTACAGCAGTATGTAAAATAATTATAATGGGGATTACACTTGAAATCAGGCCAACCGCCTAGAGCTCACTGCTCATCACAAAAAGAAGTCTCACTGACTTACATAAACATCAAACTACAATCCAAAGAAAGTGAACTATGAAAGTAGCATCTCCTAATGCTTGATACAGTTTCGGTTAAGTACAAATGTCTGCCCTACAACTCTAAATCCTTCACACCCTTTTCTAAATGATATATCTGTGTTCACACAATTACCTCTCTCTGCTAATGTAGACATAATCATACATACCATACCATACCCAAATTACATGAATAAGATGCCTATAAATATAGATCCTCAACCTTGATAACAAGGTCAGGTAAACCCTAAAACCGTAAACCATAATTACAAAAATTTCATCACACAATACCACCAAACCAATATTATGATTTACATTACATAGCATGGACCTAATACAAATTTCCAATCAATTATATCCGCCAAAAATTCTGCTAAGACCAATATCAACACGTTTCACCAACCTATAGAAACCCTTAGTGTAATAACACAAAATAACCAACCAGATCCAAATAGGATCACCAAATCATCACACCAGCCAATGCAAAACCTCCAAATAATTAGGACACAATAAAAAACATGTTAGGAACCACTTTAGTAAGCTGGACCAAAATCACTTAACCATTTCATTGAATATTACAAACTAGTAACGCCAACCGGTACTAAGAATATCAACCGATAATCCAGAACATAGCTGATAGCTTCTAGAGCACAAAATCATGAACCAACTTAATATGACAAGCATATAATCATCCTGAATAATCATCCAAAATTAAAACCAATGATCTAATCATGCCAGATCAAAACAAGACAAAACCATCTGAGTTTATCCAAAGGACAAGAAGAGCACTATAGGTTAACCCATAGTCTGTTGTTCCTGCCAAGTATCGGAATATTCTTTTAAGAGAAATACCATGAATTCCTCTTGGATCAGACTGAAATCTAGAAGCAATGTAGATAACATTCATTATATCTGGTCTGGTATGAGTTAAGTATAGCAATCCACCAATGATTTATTTATATCTAGATGGGTTCACTCTAGGAGATTCATTTTCCTTAGTCAATTTGCAACCGGTTATCATAGGAGTACCAACAGGCTTTGAGTTTTCAAGACCAAATTTATTAAGCAATTCCTTCACATACTTATTTTGGCAAATGAAAATACCTTTATCAATCTAAGTAATCTGCAAACCTAAGAAAAATTTCATCTCTTCAATCATAGACCTTTTAAATTCATTCTTCATATCATCAGTAAATTTCATGCATAGATTTTCTTCTCCTCAAAAAATGATACCATCAAAAAAGACTTTAATGATCAATATGTCATCATGCTCAATCTTATAATATAAGTTACTATCAACATTACCTTTGCTAAAACCGAACTTTGAAATATATTTATCTAATCTAACATACCATGCTCTAGGGGCCTGTTTCAGTCCATATAAAGCTTTCTTCAATCTGCGGACCATGTCCCTGTCCTTTGATAATGAAAATCCATTAGGCTACTCAATGTAGACTTATTCTTCAATATCTCCATTCATAAATGAACATTTAACATCCCTCTGATATACCTTGTAGTTCTTGTGTACAACATAGGCAATAAATAGTCTCACCGCTTCAATCCTAGCAACCGGATCATAAGTTTCATCATAATCAACTCCTTCTTCCTGTGAATATCCTTTGCAAACCAATCTAGCCTTTTTTCTTACAACCTGACCTTCCTCATTTAATTTATTCCTAAAAACCCATTTAGTTCCATTAACATTTAATCTTTAGGCCTAGGAACCAATTCCCATGTTTTATTCTTTTCTATCTCATTCAATTCTTCTTCCATAGCTCTCATCCAATCTTCATCTTTACTTTCCTCAATAAATGATTCTAATTCAATTTGAGAAATTAAACATACCTCTTCAGCAGCTAACCTTCTTCTTGTCATCACACCTTTCCTCTTATCTCCAATGATCTAGTCTTTAGAATGATTCAACTTTACACACCTGGGAGTCTTAGGATTATCTTGACTTTCTGACTCTTTTTTCTCATAAATGGTCACTATGGAATTTTTTGATGTTACCAGAGAAATTGGGTCAATGCTCTGAACTAATTCTTGCACTACCAATTCTGATCTAAAAATTTCATCTTCCGATCCATAGTCATAGGATATGATTTCCTTATTACCTTGCCCATCCACTTTGAAATTTATG
The DNA here is from genome assembly GCF_030272615.1 of Cryptomeria japonica. Taxonomy (NCBI): domain Eukaryota; kingdom Viridiplantae; phylum Streptophyta; class Pinopsida; order Cupressales; family Cupressaceae; genus Cryptomeria; species Cryptomeria japonica. Next base: position 681,323,726 of record NC_081414.1, read on the forward strand.
CTTTCCATTATCCTATTCAATCTTTTGTTATAACATCTATATTCTTTACTCTTAGTATAATAACCCAAAAATATTCCTTCATCAAATCTAGGATCAAATTTCCCTAATGCATCATCTCTTCTAACATAGCATTTACTTCCAAAAATTCTGAAATATCTGATAGTATGAGTATGACCGAACCATAATTCATAAGGAGTCTAACTGGTATCATTTTTTATGTGTACTTTCTTGAAAGTGTATACCGCAGTATTGGCAGATTCTCTCCAATAGATATCAAGCAATTTGGCTTCCATCATCATTGACCTTGCAGCATCTAAGATAGTTTTGTTCTTCCTTTCCACTATTTCATTCTGTTGTAGAGTTCTAGGTGCAAAATATTATCTTTTGATTCCATGCTTCTCAAAAAAGTTGAACTCATCAGATGTAATTCACCACCTTGATCAGATCTTAAACATTTTATCTTCAATCATGTTTCTGTCTCAACCATAGCTTTAAAAAATTTAAATTTCTCAAGAGCTTCTAATTTTTCTTTCAAAAATGCAACCCACAACCTTCTAGAATAATCATCCATAAGCAACATAAATCGGTATGAATAAGATCAATAATTTCATTAGATCTATCATGTATGCTTCTAAAAGAAGTTCTAACTTTCTTACCCATTTGACATTCTCTACATATCAGATTATGAGGCTTGATAATCTTGGGAAATCTTTGATAGCCTGTGTTGAACTGATCTTCACTATGCAATCAAAATTTACATGACACATCCTCTTATGCTATAGTCAACTTTCATCAATCTGAGCAATCAATCAAGCCTTCTCACTGGAGTTCAAATGAAAGATATTTCCTTTGGTCTAACTTCCGGATGTAATTTCCAATCCAAATCTATTAATAATCTTGCACTTTCCATCTTTGAATTGTAAATGAAATCCTCTATCCACCATCTGACCTACACTCAAAATATTATGCTTCAAACCCTAAACATAGTAAACATTGTCAGTATTAGTCTTATCATCCAAGAATATTGTTCTTTTGTCTTTGATCCTGCATGCCTTGTTGTCTCCAAATCTAACTAGTCCACCATCAAATTCTTGCAAATTCTTGCAGAGTCAAGAATTTCTTCTTTTCGCTAGTCATGTGATGTAAGCAACCACTATCTATAACTCATTCATCCTTCTCTTCAATTTTAGCAGCTAGATCCTTCTCTTCAGTATGATTTGCCTCAATGAAGGGTTCCAGAGAATCGACCTTGATAGCAATAAAGACCCAATCTTTGCTAGAGCTTCCATTACCAGATCCACTCACAGGTTCATCATCATCATCATCAGTCATATCAAAATCATCATCACTAGCATAGAAACATGATTTATCCTTATTCCTTCTAAATCTAGGTTGCTCTGATATTTCGGATTAGGTTTATAATTCCTCATAAATCTTTCTTGATTCCTAGCAACTCTTTCAGGACATCTAGAAGCAAAATGACCAATCTTATTGCATGAGAAATATTTGAAAGGAACTTTTCCTTCATACTTACTTCCAACCAGTCCTTTAGGGATTCTTCTAGAAATTAGGGCTTCCAACTCTTCAATTTCTCTATCTTCTCTCTCAATGTCTTCCAAATTTTTAGCATATAACTCCATCCAGTCTATCTTCTACTTACCAGAGGTAGATGCTTTAAATGCAGTCTCCATTTTAGTAGCACTCTGATCTCCAAGTTCTTCAAGTTCAAAAGCAATCAACTTCCCAAGTAATGTATCTCTAGTAACAGGGGTATTTGACATTGTCAGGAGTTCATTTATTGCAGTAGCCTTCATTTTGTAAGCCAGAGGTAGAACTCTTAGAATATTTGACACAACCTCATCCTCATTAACATTTTCACTGCAACATTTGATTCCTATGATAATCGCATTCACTCTATCCATGAAAGAACTTATCTTCTCATCTTCTTCCATCTTCAAAGTTTCATATCTCACTCGATAACCTTCAATTTTTTCAATCTTTACTGCTTGGTCACCTTCATAAAGAGTTTCAAGCTTCAACCAGATCTGCTTTGCATTTTCCAACTCTATGACATTCAACAGCTTCTCATCTGATAGGGAACTTAGCAATGCTTATTTTACTCTAACATCATAATCAGCTCTCTTCTACTCATCATGAGGTGACAGAGTTCCAGAATTAGGATCATGAGGTGTATACCCTTTCTTTTTTATCTCCCAAACTTCAGCTCTAAGACATCTCAGATGAATCTTCATTCTCTCCTTCCATATATTGTAATTTGTACCATCAAATCTGGGACTCTCCTTCTAGTAGGGATTAAATGTAGAAGTTGATACCATCGGATCTCCTCAAGAGCTTAAACTTTTTTAGAGAGGACCTCCCTCTGATACCAATTGTTATAATATCTTATACCAATAATGAACTAGAGGAAAACTGAGAGGGGGGTGAATCAAATTTCCACAAGTTAAACAATTAATACAGATTATAAAGCATTTAATGATGCATAATATAAACACCAAAGAGAAAGATAAACCATGAAATCACATAACACAAAACACCAATATTTTTGATGTGGAAAACCCAGTAAAGGGAAAAACCATGATGTGAAACCCTACCCACAGTCAGATAATACTTCTGCAGTAGTATGTGAAATAATTACAATGGGGATTGCACTTGCAATCAGGGCAACCACCTAGAGCTCACTGCTCATCACAAAAATAAGTATCACTGACTTACATAAATATCAGACTACAATCTGGAGAAAGTGAACTGTGAAAGTAGTGTCTCCTAATGCTCGATACAGTTCTGATTAAGCACAGATGTCTTCCCTACAACTCTAAATCCTTCACACCCTTTGCTAAATGATAAATCTATGCTCACACAATTACCTCTCTCTGATAAAGAAGACATAACCATACATACCATACCATACCCAAATTACATGAATAAGATGCCTATAAATACAACTCATCAACCTTGATAACAAGATTGGCTAAACCCTAAACCCATAAACCATAATTACAAAAATTTCATCACACAATACCACCAAACCAATATTATGATTTACATTACATAGCAAGGATCTAATATAAATTCCCAATCAATTATATCTACCGGAAATTATGTTAAGACCAATATCAACACGTTTCACCAACCCGTAGAAACCCTCTATGTAATAACACAAAATAACCAACCGGATCCAAATAGGATCACCAAATCATCACACCAACTAATGCAAAGCCAACAAAGAATTAGAACACAATCAAGAACATAGTAGGAACCATTTCAGTAAGTCGGACCAAAATCACTTAACCATTTCATTGAATATCACCAACCGATACCAAGAATATCAATCGATAATCCAAAACATAAGCGATAGCTTATGGACCACTAAATCATGAACCAACTGAATATGAAAAATATATAATCATCCTGAATAACCATCCAAAACAAAGTCTAACTGGAACAGGTCCAACTGGGATAGCAACAACCAACCGAGAAAGAACCATTTTCAACCAGAGCATAGTGTTGACATCAATGACAACGCATAATCACTATTGCCAACAAGATTTCCCTTGTTAAAGGTAGGGGAAGAATAAGAGATATGAGATAAATTGGGATTGACTTGGTAAGTGGGCTAGGGTGGGAGACATGAATAGGTAGAAGTTGGATAACCTTGAGGCATGTATAAGCTGGCTGGGAATGGTTGATAGGGTGATCCTTGAACTTCCATAACCATTCCCTGAAACCAACCCATGATATTTGAATGTGGGTTTTGAGCAGCCAACTTTTTCTTTCATGAGCATGTGTATACTATGAAAAGGTAGCCTCAAAATGATGAGAATGGGGGGATAATTTGGAATTGGATGAATGGACTTGATCAAGAAAAGTGATGAGATGATGCTAGTGAAGATGAGGATTAGGAGTTAGAAAATTCGCATTGGATTGAGGATTGATTGGATTCAATTTGACTTTCTTGGATTGGATTGGGTTTGATTTGATTAAATTGGATTGGATTCAGTTTGATTTGATTTGTTTGGATTGGATTGGTCCTTGGATTAGGATAAAATTTATTTAGATTATGATGACACCTTATCCCCTAGATTAGGACTTAGATGGGAATTGATGATATTAACCACAAAGCAAAGTGATAGCCAAGATAGGTAAAATTTAGACCTTTGGATCAAGATGCAACTGATCAAGCCTTCTTCTACTTAGGATAGCCTCACATCCTAACCAAAAGAGGGTAAAAGGATTAGGTTTTTGATCAACCCAGAATGATTAATAAAAGATACTTGGGGGAGATTATTTCCCAAGCACAAAAGATAATTGATTGATTGATGAAGATAAAGGTCTAAATCAGGCTTTCACAAAGTATTGACCTTGGAATGAGGTTAATAGATTGGTGATTTGATTTGATTAATTGGATTAAGATTGATAGAGATTGATTGATTGATTAATGTGCTAAGTCCTTAAAGATCGAAGATAGAAGTGATCATGAATGGTTACAAAAGAAGGGAATGTTTGAAGAAATGTGATGAAATGTAAGGTCACCTTAGATGGACAAAGACTCAATAATTGATTGGCGAGGAAGGAAAGTTGGACAAAGGAATATGACCACTCCTATGGATTGATTGGGATAATCTTGACCTTTGATAGAAGGTGCGTTCTCTCAAAGACTCCTCAACAAACTCATTGTCATGATCATGAAGATAATTGTGAAAACAATGTAAAAAGGTCCTATGTTTCAACAAGAGCTTTTGATTGATGTATAAAAATTTTTGACGCTTGAGTAGTTGCTTATAACTGGGTTTCTTCTTCTTGACTTGATGGTATATGGACTTTATTAGGATGCTTGAGAGACTTGGTTTTATGGTGCATGAATGAAACTAACTAGAAAATTTAGCAAGGCGGAGATGTCGAAGCAGCGTGGAGATGCCCAAAAAAGTGGAGGCGAAGATGCCAAAACTCGGGACTGATAGAGCGGAGACGTCGAAAGACAGTGTGACTTGTTTAGAATAGAAAATTTTGATGGGATTTGTGTTGGCATATGTGCAGAGTGTGATGACATGATGATATTGTATGTTGTCATTGATGTCAATATGCCGAAATATGAACCGGTATATTGAAGTAAGCAAACTGGCAAGAGAACCGATATGATGATGTGAACCGGTATATGTGAAAAAGTGAAGCAGTATATTGGAATGTGAACCGGTATATGGAAATTTTTGTATCGGGGTTTCATTTAGTATGACTACCAGTTGGTAGTCTTAGCTTTAGGGTTTCCGGTTGATGCATTTCAAGTCTGTGTGATTCGACCGACGACATCCTGTGATGGGTTAGCATTGAAATGAAGATCAAATCATGTTGCCATGTCAGCCTTGTGTGCATGAAGGATTTCTTTGAGGATCTTGCATGAAGAATATTGATCCTATCTACCTCGGGAATGTACGAAGTCTTAGTAAACGGTGGAGAGCGCGTGATGGGTTATCTGCTTCCAGAAGCGGCAAAGAACGAACGATGGAGAATGTCTTGAGATTTGTTCAAGATCATTTTACACTATGCAATGTGATTGAACGGTCAGGATTGGACCGACTGTATTGATAACCTAAATATTTAGGGTTTAGGGTTTATGCCACCGACCTATCTGTTGTCTTTAAGGTCAATGATGATTTACATTGTCAAGTTGTTGGCAAATGTTATGTGTGTATACAAGTGAAGAGATACTTGATTCTTGCCAGATCGGAGAAGTGTGTTGATACCTGCAAAGTGTGATTGTAGAAGCAAAGGAAGTAAAGTGGATCTCCATTGGCATTGAGTGTTGTTACCAGATCAGTGTATTACATATTGACTTCTAACCATTTCAGCAATTGGAAAATCCCTTAACTGGGTAGCTTTAATAGGCTTTCTGTAAATCCTTTAATAGGATGACTCAAATTCATTGAGTTCTTCAAATCCTCTTGCGAGGTAACCTTTAACAGGGTTCTAACCTTTAACCAGGTATTTAGCCATCCATTAACCGGGTGATCCCTAGCAGGATCAGTTCCTAGTAGAACCTATTGTAAAGTCCTTAACTGGACTAGGCTCCTAACAAAGCGGACTTCAAAAGAGTTCAAAGAACAACTTGTGGGTATTCATCCCCACCGTGGTTTTTTTCCCAGTTGGGTTTCCACGTGAAAAATCAGTGTGTTATGTGCAATGCTTTTTCATGTAATGTCTTAGTGTTTTCTGTCAAGTGGTAAAGCATGTTGATCCAGTGGTCATTATATTTTGTATGATGTATTACTTGCTTATGCATATGGGTGAAGTGGAAGTGAGTTATTAGGTTTTGTGAAGATCTAAGTGTTACCGGTTTGTGTTTCACAATCTCAATGTGTTTTATTGGTAGTGCCCTGATTTAGATCGGTTATCCTGTTTACCAGTTAGTGCAGTCTTTGCAATCAAAGTGGTTTAAGGAAGTTTTTGTCTATGCTGATTCACCCCCCCCCCCCCTCTCGGTATCTTTTGAGTAGTTGTTCATCATTACTCATCAATCTGGTCAAATTTGGAAAATGTTGGTTTTTGTCTACTCTTGGCAAGAGAACATCAGACAATGAATACACATTGGCCAAGGGCAATGCTTGATAACAAGCGTAAAAGTGATTGAAGGCCTAGATTATCCCAAACTAAATTTCAATGGTTTTGCAAAAAATGAAGACATTCATTAGACATACAACTTAGGCTAGAAAGTGAAAACCATTTGATAGGCCTCTCGTACAAAGTGATACTTCAAACAGACAGACAGATAGAGATTCTGGTAGCATTAGCTCCCCCTTACAGCGCACTCACTTCTTGGGCATACCATATTCTCTTATGCCAAAGATCCAAAGATCTATTATACGGGGAATTCATGTCTCATCCTAAGTGCGTACATGAGAGGTAACTTTGAGGTACGATCTGCATCCCCTGTACCATAAAATATGGGATTTTAGCTACTACAACAAGGTTCTTAGTTATTTTCTAATGGCTTTAGTCCAACAATGAATCCATGAAGCAAGCCACTAAAGGCTCTAATTGAGCTTATCGGCACAAAGAAGGCCTCCACATACGTCAAATTCACTTAGCACTCTGACCATTTGACCAAGTTTTATATAGCATCTTGAAAACACACCACTTGAGATCACATTGATAGATTCGATATCCCTAATGTGTGCCTATTCAAGATACCCTTGTATGGTGATGAAATCCCCAATCAAGGATATCTCTCAACTACAAAAAAATAAATCGGTTATTGTCAATCACCTTTCTCTTCATCCAAGGTCCATGAAGGCGAGGGCAGAGGATAATAGGCATGATGGTGGGTCTACCCTACACAAGTGCAAGCACACCAAGCATGGAAAACATAGGTTAATTTTAATCCCACATGATAAGGTTATCTAATCTAGAAATGCAATGAAAGCAAACTAAAATCTAGTGGTAAAAACAATGTCTTTGACAAACGAGCTACAAAAAACAAGTTAGTAGTCTGAAAAAATTGCCTTGGACATACGATTAATACCTGCAAAACTCAGATTTTGATCAGAAAAAATAAATCCCTAACATCCTCAGTACAGATGTCAAAGCACAAGCATAGACACCGAATGTTTGTGTAGACGTTAAACATTTGTGTAGGCGCCGAAGTAGGTCTGAGCTACAAACAGAAAGTGCATAAGTGAGGAAAAAATATTCTAGATTCAAATTTGAAAATTGATTTTAAATCTAAAACCTGTGGAGATGTCGATGCACAATGCAGGCACTACTTGTCTGCGCAGACATTGAAAAACTACTACAAAAAGCAGTTAAAAGAAGAAAACTCAAATTTTAAATTTCAAAAATTGGGCAAGAAACTAGGGTCAGCGCAAACGCCAAACTAGAGTGTAGACATCAGTCGTCTATGTATGTGCAGAAGCGTCACTTAGCCCAAAAAATAAATTAATTAACCTAAGATATTTCAAATCTCTTCTAAAAACCCAAATGAAAAAAATGCAAATTATCCTAAGCTAAGTGTTTTTTGTGATTTTTAGATAGATTTGTAATTGTTTTTGTGTTTTTTACCAACAATAATGTAAAAAGATCAATAAAGTGTCTAAAAACACTGAAGGGAGGAGACACTGAAATACTAAATTGCAAACGTTGAATGACAAAATCCTACAAAAAATAGAGCGAGAAGATTTAAAATTTGAATGCAAACGTTCAAGCAAAACGGAGACGTTGATCCAGCAGATGTGGAGATGTTGATTTGTAGATAAGGACGTCGAACCAGAAAACTTCACCTTAAACTTCACAAATATCAAAAAATGATTAGTAAATGGGACATGGGTCCCACGGGGCATGCCAAAACGAACAAAGGGAAAATCCACAAAAGGGTTAATGGTTAGATTTAATCAAAATAAGCATAGAACACATAATCAAATATACCAAAAACCATTATACCTTCATGAAGATGGTCTCTTGCTCCTCGGATTAGACCTTCAGTGAAGTGAAGAATGCACCCCTTCCTCACTTGATTGGATTGGTCCTAGACTGGGTGTGGAATACTCTCCACTATGCAACAATAATATGGGATCCAAGAGATTTTACATAAAGTCATTTATTGTCTCCACACACGTTGAGGTACATGGGGAAGAGATCCCCGAGTACATTGGGAGAATAAAAAGGAATTCAAAATTCCTTGGGGAGACAAGAGAATTAAAAATTTTGAAACAATGGATTGCAAGGGAGAAAGAGGAGAGAAAAGGAATTAAAAATTCCTTGGGAAAAGGATGCATAGGGAGATTCAAAGAATTTAAATTTATTTGAAAGGATCAAAGTGGGTAGCATTTAAGATTGGAGGATGAGATGGGAAAGCTATTTATCGCAAAGAGCTGACTCATCCCTAATCAAGGTGATTAGGGATGTGCAAATGATTAAGGTTATTGATTAGGTGGCTTAGTGAGGATTAGGAGTGCAAGTGGGCAAGCTATGAAGATGTGACATGAGGAGAGATAATGAGTGGAGGATTATAAAATTGGAGGAAAATGATAAGCATGATTAGGAAATAATTAATTGGGCTAGATGATAGGATTAGAAAGGGTGATTCGTAGGAATAACATAGTTAGATTAGTTAATTAGAATTAATTAACTAATATAGGTTTAGAAGAAATAATGATTGAGATGACTTTAGAAGAATAAGGAAATAATTAATTTATTGATAAATTAATTATTGGACTAGTGATAAAATTAATTAAATTTGATTTAATTAATTTTAAGAAGAAAGGGACTCACACAATTAAATTAATTAATTATGTGGAGAGGCTCCAATTAATTAAATATTAATTTAATTAATTTTAGACGTCTACACTATGTCAAATGGTAGAAGGAATAATTCAAAATACAGAGCTATATCAACTATTATCTAAGTTGGAGAGACCATGCAAGGATATCAAGATGGATTTTTTGCTTGGTTTATTGAGACACAAAGATGACACAATTCTATATTTGTGGTGGTGGGTAAATTTTCTAAGATGGTACATTTTATTGATTGTAAAAAATACAAATGATGTTGTTGGCATTATAGTGTTATTTCTCAAACAAGTGGTGAGACTACATGATCTATCTAAGAGTATAGTTTTAGATTGAGATACCAAGTTAGTTGGATATTTTTGGAGGACCTTCTAGAAGAAGTTGAAAACAAATTTGAAGTTTAGTTCTGCACACCATCCACAAATTGATGGACATACAAAAGTGGGGAATAAGAGGTTGGGTAGCCTACTAAGACACTTAGTATGAGATAACCCCAAGGGATGGGATTTCATTTTTCCATTGGCAAAATTATCTTACAACAATTTTATCAATAAGAGTACTAGTAAATTGCCATTTCAATTTGTATATTAAAGTATTTCAAGAAATTCTTTAGAGTTAAGGAAGATGGACAAAGGAGAAAAGAAGAATGTTTAAGCTGAAGACTTTCAAGAGCACTTGAAGATTTCACATGAGGTGGTAAGAAAGATTATTAATAAGATGAATATTTAATACAAGGCTAACACATATTATAAGAGGATATTTAAAAAAAATTATATTGGAGGTGAAGTCGCGACTCATCTAATAAAAGAGAGGTTTCTAATGGGAACATATATAATGTTGAATATGAAGAAATTTGGGCTATGCAGAATCCTAAAAAGAATGATTCAAGAAATTCTTATGAGGTAGAGTTTCCAAGTGGACATAACTTTTCACCTATATTTAATATTTCAGATTTGATTATCATGAAGGAGGCCTTGAGAAATAATTAGTAGAAACGTAATCTAGTATTCCAACACCCACTTCAAAAAAGGAGATATAAGACATCTTTGATACTGTGTGGGAAGAAGCACAAAAAATAGTCAATATGAAGAGTATTTAGTTAAATGGGAAGGAATACTTGTTGAAGATTCATCATGGCTATCTAAGCTAGAGGTTAACCATCTTTGTTTCCATTAGAACACCTAAGATGTGGCAAGGCCACTTCTCAAATTACCTCAAGTGTTTGATGCATGAGCATCCAAGGTGTAAGAGAAATATTGCATCACCCAAAAATATTTTCTATTTTTCAATAAGGGATAAAAATAGTAGATTACTATTTTTAATAAATTGACTTTTTTGCACGTATCAACCTGAAAACATGCCCCAAGAAGAGAAACCAAAATATGAAGCAAATTGTAAAAGAATCATCTCAATATCCTATGACATTCAAGAAATATTAAAGTTTTTTTTATGGGAAATTTCTCTAATACGGTTATAAATTCAAATTCAGGTCCTTAAAAGCATATAATGATTGAAAATCCAGCAGTGAGATCGAAACTTATGACTTTTAGAACTTGTTCTAGCAAAATTGAACTTTCCAATTTCCAATAAAATATCTTCTTTAGGGGGGAAATGCACAGTTGAATTTTTTGTGCAAAAAATGGGAGTTATATTTTTCAGAATAATCTAAGGTAGTTATACTTTCTAGGATAAAGAAGGTAAATGGGGGTTAAATAGGACAATTTAATAGTGCACATTGTGGCTTTGACTTGAATATTTTATTTATAGAATTAGGTATCTTTGTAATAAGAAATCCTATAAGGTTGTAGCCTATAATTTTTGGGTATTGTAATTCATTTTCATGAAAGTAATAGAATTTTGTTATTTTCTTTTTTGCATTGGTCTAGCTAAATTTTTTTATTGTTCAATGTGTGTGTGTAAGGTGGAGTAGTCCTTCATCACAAGCCAAAATAACCAACTGTGGTATAATGTAGTACCAAAAACGATGCACACGGGCTTCACTTAGTGAACCTGGGTTATATCATGTGTGTTCATGGCATACTAAAGAATCCCCCTATTTTCAAAACATATTGCCCTAAATCCTTTTTTTCCACCCCCTCCCAATACATAAACTAAATTAAAAGCCCCCCTATTTCCACCAAATATTGCATTTTTTATAGCCCAAATTAAAAACCCCCCTATTTTCACCAATAGAAAATATATTGTACCCTCATTTTTTGGATATTAAACCCCCCAATATGAATGCACGTGATATGTTATTTCCCAATCAGTGACACCCCCATGAAACAATGACAACATAATGAGGCACAAATGTCTCTTATAAACAAACCTTTGTAACTCAATGTAGACACTTCTATACTTTTGTAAATGCACTATACATTCACAAAAAACTAATTCTAGTGTATACTCTAACAATCTCCTCATGAATCCTTTCTCCTTTAACATCAATGACAACACTATGCTCAATAATATCCCCCTTTAGCATTGATAACAACACAACATGCTCCCCTAGAAAACAATAGGAATAAACTCTCCCCTTATGAGGAACACTCTCTCATTTTAACATCAATGACAAAGGGACACATAGACTCATTGTTTGAGGATTTATTTCCCCCTATGTTATACAAACCACTCACTCCATCTTACTGCACTTCTCTACAAAGCGTCTATTATATTTGCAACAGGGAGTTGACACTCAATAGACACTCTTGAACATTATATCCAGATTTGACCAAATCCTTTAGTTGAATCACTTTGAGGATGCATAAATGATGTTTTGATTAGCTCCCCTTGAACTTTTACTTCATCTTAAATTAAGAGGAGAGAGATGTCACTCTCTTCTTCTACCCAAGACAATTTATTATATCATTATACTCCCTTTTTCTCGTACCATGGCCAACTGTCATCTTTCTGTCATAAAAAGGCATTACTTTCCTTTTATCTCACTAAGATTATACACAATACTTTTTGTCTTGGTTCTTTCTACAATAATCTCACTAGAACTTGCTTCTTTGATTTCACATCCTTCCACATTGTATGAATAACTATAGCCCTTGTGACCTACCCTTACTGATTTTCCATCCTTCTTCATTTGTGCATGTAATGTGGTATAAGAAATCATTGGTTTTTTAGATTTATGTTCCTTTTTCTTCCTTTTTCATACCATATTAGACTCATTATTTTCGTTAGTAGAGGTTCCTTCATTCTATCTAATTTAGAAGGCTTCACACAACCACTTCTACAATATCTTGCAATATGTCCAAAATTGTTGCACTTGTAACATATGACATTGAAATTAACCAAAGGTATGAATGTATTTTTCCTCACATAATTATCCTTCCTTGTTGGGAACATTCTACAACATACCGCCTTATGACCAAATTGATTACTACTAAAAGAATAACAAGACAAAGTGATTGAAATTGGTATGATATGCTCCTCGTTCTAAATTTTTTCTTCTAGATCTCCTCTTTTGTTTGATAACTTCAATAAAAGAATCGCCTTCCTCCTTGTTGTCCTCAGTATCCTTATATTGATGACATATAGACCATCTAAAGGCATCCTCATTTGGATTCTTTACAATTGTCTTCTTAGGATGCTCAGTAACTTTAGTGTTTTGTTTTACATGAAATCCAATACTAGTCTTTATACTTGGTTATCTCTATATGATCTCATCCTAAATTCCCTATTTGTTTCCAAACTTCAAATTTTTATTTAGTTGACTAATAGACTTCTCTAAATACTTTCTCAAGGACTCCATTTTTGTTTCAAGCTTTTCATAATCCTTCTCTTTCACATTTAATTTTTCTATTACGGTATCTTGTATCCTCTTTGCTTCTTCCATCTGAACTTTCAAATCTGTGCTCATATTTTCTAGTTTTTCAAGACTTTATATTATTTTTTCATTGTCTTTAATGTCTTCTATATCTCTTTATTAATTTTATTGGTCTCTTTGTAGGTCCAATGCATTTCTTTCTCAAAATTCACTTCTTCTTCTTTGAAATTCATATTTAATGCATTACCATCTAGAGTTTCAATTGCCATGAATAGGGATCATTTTTCACATTCACTTATAGAGGTGCATTCATCATACTCATAGGATGAGTACCCATATTCTTTATAATAGAAACTTTTATATGCTAATGAATTTTTTTTCTTCAAATTATGTTTTGATGTTTTATTGCTCTCTTAACAGGAATTGTACTCCTTTTATTCACCACTCCTTATTTTGTAAGGACATTGGGAAACAAAGTGACCAAATTTATCACAATTGAAAGGCAACTTACCTTCGTAATTCCAAATCCTCTCCTCAACTTCTTCACAAAGTTTTCTTCTTTTGCATTTGATTCAACACTAGGATTAGACTCTTCAATCTTCTTATATAAGATACATAATTCACAATCCTCATCGCATATGTAGTATGCATTCCATGTAATTCATCCATATTCAAAGAGTTTAGACCTTTAACTTCTTCAAATATAGAAACTTTTGAATGAAACCTAGAGGGAGAAGATATGAGTACCTTTTTCACAAATGCCAATTATTTCATTTCTTCACCAAGTCCTATGATGGTATTAACAATTCCATCAACCTTGAGTAGGAATGCAACAACATTCTCTTCTTTCTTCACCTTAAGACTCTCAAACTGTGCTCTATAGGTATTAAGATTTTTTTGCTTGACCTTTAGACTCTCAAATTGTCCTACACACACTTATTCCAACTACCACATATTTTATTTTTCTTACGTATCCACCAAGAACTCTTGCACAATCAACAATCTAACACAGTGTGCACTCTGTCACTTCTAGCTATATATTTATTAATTATATCATTTGAAATTTGGATATAAAATGCTTCATGTGTAACTTTACTTGTATTCCAAATTGCAAGTCACAATTACCAACTACAATAAAATGTTGTAACAAAAAACATGACAATGCAACAAGGTACAAATATTTTCTTTTACTCACAACCTACATAACTAAATGGAGACACTTCTAGACTTCCACAAATGCACTATGCATTCACAATAAATTGATTTTGGTGTATACTCCAATAATCTCCTCATGACTCATTTTTCTTTTGACATCAGTGACAACACTATGTTTAATAGTAGGGACCATCCAATTGGGATTTTAGGGCTTTGATCTATTTAAGGATTAAAGGTTTGAGGTTTATGTTTTCTAGGTTTTAATATTTTTCTTTAGTGTTTAGGGTATAGGTTTTGGAATATATTTATATCCTAAGTCAAGGTTTATTGTTAAAGGAAATAAAATTTGAGGATTAGGGTAAATTTGATATAGGGTCTGGGATAACAAGTTTAATGGTCAAATAGGTTTCAAGTTTGGTATTAAACCTAGGGGCTTAATAGTGTTTAAGGTTTTGGGTTCAAGATCTAGGTTTGTGTCATGTACCCTTTCCAAAAATCAAAGGAAAGAATTTTTTTCTCGAGTAGATGTCAAAGAATAGGGGTTGGGATTGCAACTGAATCATGCTAGGAATACATAAGATATTGAAGATTAATCTTGTAGTGTGATTCATGCCTAAGAATTGTTAGATATTGTTATCAATTTTTTTTCCCAATGCATACCAAGGAGATGTATGAGTTTGGAGATTAGGAGTATCACTTGATTCATTTTATAAATTATCAAATATTGGTGATCAATTTTTTTCTTGACACGTGCTAAGAAGATATTAAAGTTTAGAGATTGGGCATAATGCCTATGTCATGCAATAAATCTTATGGGCATTTAGATTCTCAGATTTTGCCTGACTCATTTAGGGGCGAGAGAATGGAAGAAATTAGTGATGCATCAAATTTCAAGGGTTGGAGCTATTTATTGACCCTTGACAAGTTGGAAGATATAATAAAGTTCACCTAGAGTGATGTCATATTTCAGGGATTAGGAGTACCACATTATGAATGCTAGAAGGCTTTTAGAGAGGACAAATTGTAGTTGCCCCTAGATGCATACCAAAGACTCATTAAAGGTTTGACATCAAAAATACCTCCCAACACATGCTAAGAGATATTAGATATTGACGATCAGGTATGTTAATCTTACCTCACACTGAGAAATTATTGTGTTGAGGATTAGTAGCACCACATGAAACATGCCAATGAGCAATCAAATGAGAAGGGTTGGGCTTGTAGCTTGATGAATGCTAGGTTGAAAGGGAAGTAAAAGTCCAAAAATATAATGAGAAAATATTGTAAGGCTTGTAAGGCTAACCTAAAATTTGACATGTAAAATTTAAATTTGAGCCTTGGCACCATTTTATGTCGAGGTCAACTAGTCTAATGTTTTGTGTAAATAGCATATAAAAATAAGAAAGTATTTCAATTATGAACATCTATGTTATGTTATTGTATCTTTTGGACATTTATGTTGAATAATATTCTATGGATGGAAACCCACAAGACATTGTGATTATTGGATGAAAACCCATTGATTTTTGGAATCAAAGTAGAAACCATTTGGTTCTTGATAGAATTCTCTCTCAAGGAGTGCACTAGAGCTTCAAATATTTACAAGAAAGTTCAATGATTCCATATGTACATTGTTGGTTAGTATTTTATATTGTAGTGTAATGACTATCATAAAAGTCCCTTGTTGTAAAAATCAAATCATAATCACAAGTTACTATTAGAGTTTGAATCATTTATGCAAGTTTATTTATGTTGTTTGAGTATAAGTAATTATTGCAGTTTCAATATAATTTGGTGAATATTACAGTGTTATTTTAAATTTATTATTTCATTAAAGTTTGGAAAGAGACTCTACAATGGCAGCTTAGCACCTTTCTTGCTAACCAGTAATTGTGTGGTGATGCAGTTTCATGTGAAAATTGATATGAAAATTAGATGCATGCAAAGGGAAAGTAGAAAAGAGGCATCTATGTGGAATACAAATGATGAATCCTACTTAAAGGAGGTCATAATGATTTAAAATAGAGAGATGGTAAAATAATTTATATCTACACTACAGGATTCTATGGAAAGGATAATAAGAAATTTGAAGGATATGTCTAGGGTAGTAACAAGGTTCAACAAAGGAACAACCTACACACCCATGCCAAGAGGATGAAAGTGTTGGCAATTGACACAATTGGTTGGTTTCACTATGTTTTCATTGACAGAAACATGGTATCTTGTTATGGTTTCATGTTTTGGTTTAGTTGTGTACCAGTAGGCACTTCACAGACACCGGCACCAGCACTGGCAGGATGGAAGGATTTCTCTGGTTATCGGCAATGCAGGTCGACATGGTTTAGAATCAAGTTATCAGTATTGGAGGCCGACATCTCTTGGATCCAGAATCGGCAATTGATTTTTATATTCATGTATTTATGTTATCTAGCTGACATGTATATTGATATTGTAATTATCTTTGTAAGTCGACATAAGGCATGATAAATTGTATAGGCTATATATGTCAATTGATTAGATCATTTTGACATATCATTTTTGTGAATGTGTAATTGGGAAGGAAATAATGAAGGAGATGTGAAATATCTGAGAGTGATTATGTATGTGAGGATATTTTTGTAAAAGGGTATTTTGGTAAAGGGCTTAGGGTTTTAGACCGGAACAGACAGAGCTTAACCGGAATTGTATTCTAGCATAGAAGATGTTATCTTAGCAGTTCACTCATTTCTTCGGATTGTAGTCTGGATTTATATGTAGTTAGTGAGGCTCCTTTTGTGATTGAGCAGTGTGCTCTAGGTTGTAAGCCTTCCTGCAAGTGCAGGCCCCTCTATTTTGTAATATCTCTTCATATGGCCAGTGGATTGATATTGTGGGTCACAAATCCCTCTGTGGTTTTTTATCTTTGAGGTTTTCCACATATAACTCTGTGTGTTATGGTATTCATTTATGTGATTGGCTTATTGGTTTCTTTACTTCTTTCAATTATTTATATACTGGTTGGTGTATGCATGCTTTAATAAGGTTAAAATTGATCATACCGGTAGAACATTGATTCACTCCCCCTCTCAGTGTTCTTGGATTCCAAAATTTGGTATCAAAGCTTTGTACCTCAGAGGAAGTTTAACAGCTTGAGGGAGATCTTGAATCTGAAATCCATGGATATGGGTTTGGAAAAGCAACTTGAGATGGCACTTGAAGATTATGATGCTGAAAGGATGAAGAACTTGAAGTTAAAAAATGAATTAAATTCTGCTCAGGAATTCATTCTTGTCCTACAGGAGAGCCTATCCTCTGTTCAAGCTAGGAGGAAGGAACTTTTGCAAAATTAGGATGATGAAGAGAAAGATGTACTTAAGGAACAGTTTTAGAAGATGAGTCAAGAGAACATGGTTATGAGAAATGAAATGCAAGCTATAACTATGAGAATGTCTAAAGAGATTGAGGACCGGAAGAAAAAGGAAGAAAATCTTGTTGTATCTCTCAAGAACAGATTTGAAGAATGTGATAGGTTGGTTCATGAGAATAATATGTTGAGAATTGATTTAGTATAATCCCAGAGTAATGAACAAGAGCTTGAGAGACAAATGATAATTCTAAGAGAAGATCTGACTATTGCAAGTGAGTATAAAGAAAAATTCAAGATTAGTTCAGCACGGCTAGATGACTTATTGAAGAAACAAAGGCAGAATGGAGATTCCAGTGGACTTGGATTTCAGAAAGGACAGAGTTTCAGTACTCCTTATGAAGATCAAAACCATAAGGCACTAGTAAGGTAGTTTAATGCTTATAAATTTAATGGTAGATTTTTTGTTTACAATAAATTTGGTCACATGGCTAGGCAATGTAAAAATAGAGAAAATCAGAACCTTGATTCTGCTCCCGGTCAACGTTCTAAATGCAATAAGTATGGTCATAAGATAGAAGATTGCAGAATGAATGTAAAATGTTATGCATGCAGAAAATTTGGACATATGGCTAATTAGTGCAGGTCAAGCAATTATACTGGTTTAATCAAAGCAATTCAAAAGAACAATGTTACATGCTATGCATGTAATGAGGTTGGACATATTGCTAAATTCTATAGAAGCGAAAATCCACCGGTTGGTAATGGAGGATCAAATGAGAAAGGAAAAGAAAAGGTTAATAAAATTCGGCAAGATCATACCTAGAGATAAATCAAAAAGACTGAAGATCAATCTGCAGATGGGAATGCACAGGTTACTTATCTGGTAGAGGAGGATGCTCCTGCACTGGCAGGTAGCTCATCCGATAACTGAGGCAGTGCCTTAGGGGTAGGCAAAATTCATGAATATGTTGCATATGCCCCGGGAAGAGGTTCTGGAAGATGTTCCAGACATTAGAGATTCTTATCTGGCATGGATATGTTTTATTCAATATATGGTATCTTTCACCGAAAGTCATTGATGTCAATGAAAGATTAGGGTTTTTCTTGAAGGATAAAAGGACGAATCTACTTCATTTTTTATCACCTTGCATTCAAAGTGATTTAGAGTGATTTAGAGCGATTAAGGGCCTTTCAAAGTGATCAGATATCTTCTTGAGCGATTTCACCGGTGATTGGAAGAGATCTTTAGGGTTTTTCACTGGAAATGATTCACAGGTATTTATCTTTAATCATTAAAGCGAGATCATCATTTGTACCTATCTTTGTTGCAAATTTGAATGTAGTTGAGATCAAGGACCATCCCAGGCTGATTTTCAAGTGGTATCCGCATGTGGCTACCCTAGAAGATTCGGTTGGAGCTTTTTCCAATGTCCCGGAAGGAGTTGTATATGTTGAAGATGTAAGGGATTTAATTCATTTTCACATTGAGGATTTGTGAATGTCTGATATCAATAGAATGTACATAAATTAGCTAATGGGAGATTCTGGAAAGATTAAGCCTAAGTACAAGCAGATTGAGGATTTAGGGTTTACCAGCATTCTAGACATTCTGGAATTCAAAGATGAAATCTTTAGGTATGTTTTGAGTAGAGTACATGGAGATTTTATCTGGTTAGATAGACCATATAAGATTACAAAGGAGGCTATTAGGGCAATCACCAGTTTACCACAGGTTGGGCAGTGTCCGAATAAGAAGGTTTCTAATGATTATGTCAACAAGATTACTAGCACAACTTTAGACAAGCAATCTATGAGAATAAGAACTATCACCGACACAGACATCAAATTTGGTAGCATGGTCATCGGTTATAAGTTAACTCAATAAAACTGATAGAATTATGTTTCTAGCTCCTGCATTTTCGCAGCTTATAAGATAATGAGAGAAACTGATAAATTGGATCTATGTGGTTGGATGTTGGATGAACTATTGATAAACCTAGGAAAGATTAAAGGAGAAAAGAAAGGGACTTTCCGGTATGGTAACCTAATTGTCTGCTTAATGCTATTTTTCATGAATGAGACTCACGGTTTTGGGAAGAGACAATGGCCATTTGATATCCCAGTAGGGAGGCAACTGAAATAGTCAGTTGCTACATTGGGCAGTCAAAGGGATGACAAAGTATGGGGTTATTTTAAGGTATTCCAAAAGGCTATGAAATCTAGAGAAAGGGTTCCTAAGCATATTGTTGAGAAATACTCAACTGACATATGATTCATGGTGAAGAAAGATGAAACACTCATGGAAGTAGTCAAGCCCCAGAAGATGTGGATTGAGGAGATGGGCTATGAAGTTAATGCACAGATCCTCGATGCTTATACAAAGTTGTTGATTGATGTACCTATTGATGAAGCAGAGAATCCATGTGGAACTGCTAAGCAGAAGACTCAAGAGGTTGAAACTGAGTTCAACCGAAAGAAGAGAGAGAAGCAGGAAGGAAAGGGAAGCAAATTTGTAGAAAATGTTTCACAAGACATCAAATCATTGATTGATGTTGTCCCAAAGAAAGGTAGGAAGAGAAAAGAACCAGAAGTATTCATTGAGTCTATTACAATAGTCTACATCTAAAGATGACACACCCCTGGCTTTCAAAAGGGTTATAAGGAAGAAAAAATAAGAAACCAAGGTAGAGACTAATAAGCAACCGTTTAGGAAAGTTACATTCAAGTTACCAACACACAAGCAAGCACCAAAAGTAACATCTTCAGCTCCGTCTGATACTGGAAGAAGGAAGAAGAAGGCTGACATTGATCTGGTTATGTAACTATCATACACCAAAAAATTGTGTAGAGTTATTTAATGAGATTACTAAGGATGGTATGTTAAAGAATATACAATTTTATTATAAAAATTTAAAGGATGATGAACAAAGAGAGATAGAGGAAGCAGTATTGTTATATTTGGATATTTATAAGAAAGCCTTGATAGAAATTGAAAACCAAATACTGGCAAAATTGTATGATATGTTAGATGTTAGGAGACTATTAGCAATGCAAGAATACAAGCATATTAAGATACAAGAGTTGTTATATGTTTGTGTTTCTATTGCACTAGAAGCAATGGATAGGACACCTGAGGTTGCAGATAGAAAAATCTTTAACAGCAAACATAAAATAACCACTCTTATGTTAGGGAGAGTAAATGAGATAATCAAGGAGACCCACAAGGCATGGGTTAACTTCTTTGAAGAGAACCATGGCTTTTATACTTCACCAAAATCTAAGAAAGATATCGCAGACACCTTGGTTGAAGGAAAAGGAAAGGGTATTATGGGTACTTCACCCTCAATTTTGAAAAACATTAAGATAGTGGAAATTAAGCCCCCAGTAGATACAAATGTACAAACAAATGTTGAGATACCGACAAATATAGAGAGTGAAAAAGTTGATAATGTATAGGATACTAATGTTGAGGACAACAGTCCTCCAGATATAGGTGTACAGGATGAAGATACAGTTCCTAGAGAGGAACTGGCAGTTACTGAGACTACACCAAGTGGCAAAGCCACCAGTGCAAGTGAGGAAGCTATAAAGGATAAATTATCAAAGGAGAAGAAAGAGGAATCTGGCAAGGAACCGGTAGTGAGTCCATCATTGTTGTCAATTGCCACCTCGCGGGTTGAAAAGAAAAACATAACCGAGATGAGTCCTACTGAACTCATGATGATGGTTGCATAGAAATTGATGAAGGAAGGATCTATGGATAAAGGGATTATTGATCAGTCTAACACTATTTTGCATAGAGTAGTCCTGGAATGCAAGTTTGATAGAGAAGCAAGCCCATTTGGCAAGCTTAAGAAAATTACAGAGCACATTTCAAAGGATTTTCAATCCTTGCAACAGATTTCAAACCGGCAAGCACTGGAGAGGTTCACACAGGCAAAAAGAGCTACATTTGATCAAGTGATTGAGTCTGAGAGGAAGAATATTGATGAAAGGTTGAAATTAATAAACAATTCTTTAAAGCAGTGTACAAATATCTACAGAGTATGTTGTAACACAGATGTACTTACAGTTAATTTGGATAAGAAGATTAACTAATTTCAAGAGAAATTTGCAGGTATAGCCAATTCTTTTAACGGATTGAATTCATTGACTACATCCATTGATAGTTAGATTTTGGTTTTGGAAGCCCAAATTTTTGTTCTTGAGAAAGAAAAAGACAAAATCATAAGAAGAGCCAGAAGTCTTAGAGGCTTGGTGATTCCCTGGTTGGATTCACTTAGTGTACATAAGAAGGAGTGCATGGATATGGTTAGTAAGCCCACACTGGCAGAGTTAAGTGAGAAAGAGTCATTTGCTCATATACTAAATGGACTTGTATCTATTTTCGGAACTTTCAAATCTGGTTGGGATGCTTATCTTGAGCTATCGGAGAAGGAATATCTGGAAATTTTCAAATATGTTAAGATCCAGTAAGGTATTTTTGGGACATTCATTGTACAGTCTTTTCATTCTTCATCTCAGTTTTGGATTTTTGGTATTCTTTTTGGAATTTTTGATGGCATTGATGTCAAAGGGGGAGGGAGTTGTATACATTAGGGGAAGATATGGAGATATGAAAATATGGAGTATTTTGTATTGATGGATATTCAGCTCAGGGGGAGTAGGTTCTGGATGAAACCAGCAGATGAAACTATGATCATTTTTCACATGAGTGTTGCCATCAATGCCAAAGGAGGAGATTGTTAGCAATTGACACTCAATTGGTTGGTTTCACTATGTTGTCATTGATGGCAACATGGTATCTTTCTTCAGCTTCATTTTTTGGTTCAGTTGTGTATCGGCAGGCACTTCATAGACAACGGCACCGACACCGGCAGGATGGAAGGATTTCTCTGGTTACCGGCTATGCAAGCCGACATGGTTTAGAATCAGGTTATCAGTATTGGAGGTTGACATCTCTTGGATTCGACATCGGCAATTGATTTTGATATTCATGTATTTATGTTATCTAGCTGACATGTATATTGATATTGTAATTATCTTTGTAAGCCGACATAAGGCATGATAAATTGTATAGGATATATAGGTCAATTGATTAGATCATTTTGAGATATCATTTTTGTGAATGTATAATTGGGAAGGAAATAATGAAGGAGATGTGAAATATCTGAGAGTGATTATGTATGTGAGGATATTTTTGTAAAAGGGTATTCTGGTAAAGGGTTTAGGGTTTTAGACCGGAAAAGAAAGAGCTTAACTGGAACTGTATTCTGGAATAGAAGATTTTATCTTAGCAGTTCACTCATTTCTCTAGATTGTAGTTTAGATTTATATGTAGTCAGTGAGGCTCCTTTTGTGATTGAGTAGTGTGCTCTAGGCTGTAAGCCTTCCTGCAAGTGCAGGCCCCTTCTATTTTGTAATATATCTTCATATGGCTAGTGGATTTATATTGTGGGTCACAAATCCCACCATGGTTTTTCCTCTTTGAGGTTTTCCACGTATAACTTTGTGTGTTATGGTATCCATTTATGTGATTGGATTATTGGTTTCTTTACTTCTTTCAATTCTTTATGTACCGATATATCGGTTGGTGTATGCTAGCTTTAATAAGGTTAAAATTGATCATACC
This sequence comes from Cryptomeria japonica, assembly GCF_030272615.1. NCBI lineage: Eukaryota > Viridiplantae > Streptophyta > Pinopsida > Cupressales > Cupressaceae > Cryptomeria > Cryptomeria japonica. The sequence continues at coordinate 681,346,931 of NC_081414.1, forward strand.
AGTAGAACACTGATTCACACCCCCCCCCCCACTCAATGTTCTTGGATTCCAATAGAAAGGGTGAGATATCATCTTGAATATGTTTTCTTGTATCCTAAAATCCATAATGATATGTCTTTTGAGGAGTATTATGATTCAAAAAGGGCTAGAGAAGGAGGACATAAGGACCATGAGCCAAAATAATCATTCTTGAAAGAAGGAGATCCTAAGATGATAGAACTTGAAATAGTGAAGAGTACACTAGAGCTATAATTATAAGAGGTCAAGAAAGAAGTTGTGATAGTAGAGCAAGAAGAAAAATAAAAATCAAAAGATAGCATAGAGGAAGAACAAGAGGACACCTCAATGAATAAAGGTGATGAGTACTAGATTATCATAACATCATCTTTAATGAAAAGATAGTATTGTGTGTTGAAGATGTGTCAATATTACAAATGATGACCAACAAACATCCACCTAGTTTTTAATTATGAAAGTAATTACATCATGTAATGATGATTTTAATGTACGAGAATGATTAGACAATATGGTAATGATTTGAAAGATATTAGTTGTGCTATTGTTAAGAATGTTAACTTTAATGACCCCCATAATGAAGAATTACAAACAGATCATGAAAACCCTAATGATATTGGAGAGATGGAGATTATACCCTTTATATTGGAGATTTACTTTAGTGACCCCCATAATTGAGAACCCTTTCTTTATGATCAAGCACATTCAAATGCAATGGAGCGAGATTCATGATACTATTTCTTTGATGAAGCTATACTCATCATTGATTATAGATTCTGATCCCTCACACGTCGAAAAAAAATAGCGATTAAGATGGATCATGAGCAAGAATGATGTATGTGGAGATTTATATTTTAGGAATAACATGTTTAAATATCCTTCTAATGAGATCTAACAAGTTGATCAAAGGTTTGATGGAGATTGCAAAATTATAGAGTCATCCAAAAGGGGCCACATAATTTATATCCCCTTTGTCCTTTCAATAATTGATGACATAAGGGAAAGAAAATCCATGATGATACACACTAATTATGTAGAGGTTGATCAAGAAAAATTCAAACTCTTTCTCTAAGATGGGTAAGCTTATTGATGAGTTAGTTTGTAATTTTTGGTGTGAAAGAGGTATTTTATCTAGCTAGTTCATCACCTAGGTCATCTTCATACATGCTACTTAAGTATACTTAGGGTATACAAGATAATTATCACTTTAAGTGGATAGTTATCACTTTATGTTTCTAGTCATAAGATTAAGACACATGTCATAATCTTATGTAATCCTATGTTCACCTTGGCCTATATAACTAAGGGGTCTCCTTTGTAATTTCAATCCATTATAATATTTCATTTGTATCCTTCGATAGAACATAATTATTTTTCATAGTTGATCTCTCTCGTGCTTTCATGAAATGCCAAAATCATGGGTGGCTATTATATTTATCCAATCTTACATGGTATAGAGGATTCGATACCAACTATTATATGGTATCAGAGCTTATGGGATTACTTCTTGATGGTATTATTTTAGAGATCTGGGTTGCAAATATTGGTAGATATTGAAAATTTGAGTATGTTCATCTCTTGTGTTAAATGATGATATGGAGAATAAAATAAAATTGAAATAAATAATAAATTTGGGGGTTTTCCTCTTTGTGCCTTTGTATTTCAAGTCAAAATCGAAGCTTGTTTATGCATATTTGATCTCACATTGAGTTTAGAGGGTTCAAGGAAGTTTTTCCTTTTGTTTCATCCAAATTGAATACCTGAGACTAGATCTATGAGAGTTTGAACTTGGGAGGTGGTCACCAAATCTAGAAGTTAGCTTCTATTTTGAAGCACTTTGGGCCATACCAAAAATTGCCATCACACTCAAAAGGCCCAAAAATTATATAGATCAACTATCAAATCATCCAAATATGATAACTTAACCCAAATCTAAACAAAAAACTTGCTCTATCATCGTATGACTATACAACACTCATAAATGTCCTATAGGTGTCTTTGTCAAAAAAATTGAATGGTATGGATTACTAATTTTTCAATTCTATTTTAATAATTAATTTCTTTAGTTCTATATATAGGTGTATAGCTTGGGTATACTTTGTAGTCAGTGGATTATGCTCTCACCTAGATCATCCCATATGTTAGGTGCTTATCCACTCACTAATCGACACCCATCATACTAGTGTCAGTAGCTAAACCTTAGAATATTTATTTCCAACTACTAGTGTAGAATATTACTTGGCATCAAAATATTTCGATCATTGGGGGTAGAATATTACATCAGCTTGGGAGGAATATTTTATCAACTATCTGCTAACATCAACACTACACCACCTTGTTGGCCCCCCTCACAGGTGTACTTTTTGTTTATGCACTCTAGCTTCATGACCTCATAATTCAAAAATCTACCCTCATTTTTGTTTGTTTTTTTGTTTTTTTTTTTTGGGGGGGGGGGTGCGTAGAATTTCATGCTCTTCATAGTGATGGAATTAATTTTTTTATTTTAGTCTCTAGTTTTTCTAAAAATTGTAGATTCTCATAGGTGTTCTTGAGCAATTCTCAATTTGGGAACTTTCAAGGATCCTTTCTTGTTCGAATATGATAACATTTTTGGGTGTCAATTTTTTTGAAAGTACATAACTTTTTTATACTTTGTAGTGGTATAATCAAATTGAACCCATTCTATATAAAAACTATACCTTGAGCCTGTGGTCGAATTTGACATCTATATGTACTAAGATCAAGACTAGTTTGGTATTTTTGGCATCTAGCATCTATATATGCACTAAGCATAAAGTGTAGAATAATATATTATTTGAGAGTTTCATAATTGTATAATTTGGGGGGTTAATCTTATTCTTTTGTTAGATCAAGTCTCTTTATTGGTCTATCGAATGACTAAAGTTGAGGAGTTTATTATGGGTATCAAAAGGCATACTTTTGTAATTACATTAAATAGAGGCAAATTTAATACTTGGACAGAGAGAATCTAGCACATTACAGGTGACTTAATCTCTTTCCTTATCTCTATCGATTGGTTCCTAAATCATCAAATCATATTGGAAGGGACTTCATGGGACATAAAGATTGAACATATCTTAGGTGTAATTGGTTGTAGTTGTGTCATTGAAACATAAATGACCATTAATGATATTGAGTATCCTCATGATCTTATCCCAAACTCTGGGAGATGTATGGAGACTCAAATAAACCTTCATTCCCAAAATATCTTGTTGTTATTTGTCTTTTTCCACTTAATGTTTTACCAATTGATGATAAAATAATTATAGTTCTTGTTGAATGGGGATATTTGGTTGTCTTGATGATAGAGAGAATTATCATCTTCCTTCAAATAATTTTATTAAGACTTCAGTTTATATGGCTCCTAATCCAAATTTAGAGGGCATGTCTTCTTCATCTATGAGATAACGTCTTGAAGTTGGGGACTCTAATAATCCAATATTGGCATAAATATTTGGTTTTCTTACTTCATCTTGTGAGGACATAATATTATTTGGGGATGATAGGTGTAGTTGAATGGTATGCATTGAGATCCCATCTCCTTCATCTATTGTTTCTTTTGATGACACTTGTGTTGTCCTAGTTTTGGCTTATTATAATTCAATGCAACAAGACTCACGTTATCTTCTAGAGATGGCTTCATGAGATGACCACTCAACATATTTTTCATGTTTTCTTAAAGACTCTGATATTTCAAATTTGGGAGACACTATTGATTGCATTTGTCTTATCTTTGATGGAGATGATCCTTCTTCAATTGTTGTGAGGGGACACTTTGAACCTCTTGTCAATTCTCTACATGATCATTCTTCACAATTTGACATGAGGGTGGATACTTTTGAGTAGAATTTGGAGGAGGTATCCAACTTCAAAGGAGGTATCTTTGTCTTTGGATGATATTCTACATTTATTTCTAGGAGATTATGGATTGTCGTCTTCATTTATGTGGCCTAGAACACTTGATTCAATGGTGGTAGCTTTTTTAATCAACATGGAGACTCTTGAGAAAGATTTAGAGACATAACTCTTCATCCATCTTTCCTTATTTTCCCTTTAAGAATGGGAAAAAATAATGAATACCATCTCAATTTTGTTTCTTCCTGAGGGGAGGAACATTGTTCAACAATATTGGATCATCTTCAACATTCACTCTTGTTAGTAAAATGGTGTCTCAACCTTGCATATACATAAGGTTACTATTTATAATAAGTTTTCATTTGAGCAAGAATTGGTCCGAAATTTCCCCAAATGATTTGAATTGGCTACATAAGCATGCTAGTAAATTTTCATTTCAAGATCATGTCTAGATTTGAAGATATTAAAGTTTCTATTTTTGAAAGTTGCGAATGAAAGTTTCAAAGTTAATTTTGAGGGTTTTATAAATAGCTTTGAAGTGTTCATAATAGCTTTGAAGTGTTCATAACCAATGTCGTAGTTTATATATTGATAGAGAACGTCATTATATTTTTTATGCTTCAAATAGTTTGTCAATCAGATACTCAGTTCAAAAGTTATGGCCTATGGAAGTTCGGTCTTCTCAAATAGGAAATATAAAAAACATGTTGGACACATAAATGAGCTCTAAGAAGGAGGTACACATGTTGATGTGTGTGTTGACACATCATAGGGAATCTATGATTGGAGATAAGATGGGTGCCACTTTATTGGGTGGTTTTAGCCCATGGTTTTGTAATGTCATTTGATAGTTTCATGTATTGTATCTCCTATATGTGAGGTGTGTGAGATGGAGGTTGTGTGTAAGTGTCTTATAACTATTGAGTTACCTCTAAATCTCTAGTTGGTGATACTCTTGTGAAAATATTTTTGTGCAAGTATATTATAATTTGTTATTGATTTCTAAATAATATAGCTTTTGCAGTGTGGGCTTCTTTTGCCGAAAGGGTTTTCACCACATAAATCATTATGTTGTGGTATGCATGCTATTTATGTTTAATTATGTTAAGTTTTTGTAACTATTGTAATGACTTGTAAAAAAATTTGCATTACCCACCTCTCAAGGCTAGTGCAAGAAGTTTTTCTGCTACTTAACTTCCTTAAAAGTGGTATCAGAGCTTGGTCACCTTTGATTTCAGTTGTGGGTTGTTGAATTTTTTGAACGAATTTGGATTTTGAGTGGGAGCTTGTGCAGAAGATATTTTTTGATCTTGTTGTGGTAATTTTCAAAAGGCAAGTTCATTGAGGATAATTGAGGTGGATTTTGTTTTTAAACTAATTTTGAGATTTAGAAATTGAATATGGAGGATTTGCTAGTAGATCAAGATCTATGGGATGTTGTTGATGTGAATGTCTCAAGACCTTCAGATCCTACTATGACTATTCAGTATGATATTATGAACCGTAAACCTAAAGGTCTAATCAAATTGTTCTTGGTATACTCTGTTCTAATCAATGTACACAAAGAGACCTTTGTAAATAAGCTATGGAATAAGCTTGGTGAAATGTATCAAACCAAATCTTTGCTAAATCAGATTTTCTTGAGGAAGAAATTGTAGTCCTTCAGAATGGAAGAGGGTGGATGGATTACAAAGCACCTAGAAGAATTCAATATGTTGGTGGCTCAATTGGATTTTGTTGGTGTCAAGATGGATGAGGTGGAGAAATGTCAAATCTTTCTTTGGTTTTTGCCTAATTCATGGGATTCTCTTGTTATGGCTATTAGTAGGACTTTTGTTGTTTTGAATTTTGAGCATGTTGTGGGTGTCTTGCTCGGTGAAAATATGTGGAGGAAGGTATCTATTAGTTTGAAGGAAGCCCTAACTATTCATCAAAGACCTAAGGAAAAAGGCAATAAGAATGAGAAGCGTGACAAATCCAAGTTTAGAAGGAGATCCAAATCTCTTGGAAAGTCCAAAGTCATTTGTTGGAATTGTAGTAGATTAGGACACTTTCGTAAGGATTACAAAGAAAAAAAGAAAAAGAAGAAGTTTGATTCTAATTCTAAGTCTGAGAAGGAAGATGGTGATGTGTTCATTGCAACTTTGGCCACTCATGCAGGTAATGATGCATGGTTAATTGACTCAAGTGCATCTTTTCATATCAATTCCAATAGAGATTAGTATTCTGAATATTAAGAATTTAATGGAGGTAAGGTGTACTTGGGTGGTGATTCTCATTTAGATATTGTTGGTCGTGGTAAAGTTGGAATTAAGTTTCTTGGTGGTAGAATAAAAATTATTATTGGTGTGTTTCATATCCTTGGAATAGCTCAAAATCTATTATCTGTGAGCAAACTAATAGATACAGGTGTCTTTTTTGATGCAGGATGCAAAATGGTCGAAGGTTCTATGATGATTGTTAAAGGTGTCAGAATTGGTAGATTTTATAAGGTGGATGTATACATTGTTGATTGTAATAGTACTTCTATAAAAATTAAATCTATGAATAATTTGTTGGAAGAGGTGAAGGTATCACCTTCAGCAAATGGTCATGGCTTTTGGGTACCTATCAATGCTTTTTCTTTTAAATCAAAGTTACCTATAGATAAGACTATGTTATGGCACCAGAGACTTGGTCGCATTGGAGAAAAGGATCTAAGGACCTTGAAAAAGGAAAACCTTGTTGAAGGTTTGAATGATTGTAATTTTGATTTTGATTTCTATGAGCACTATATTTATAGAAAATAAAACTCCATTCAATTTTACTTGAGTTCTCATAAATCTTGTGGCGTGTTGGATCTTATTCATTTTGATGTGTTTGGTCATGTAGATGTTCCTTTCATTCCAAAATCCACAAATTATGTTTGTATATGGTGAAAAGTGGATTAACAACAATAATATTGAGAGACTAAATGAATTCAACCACAAAACCCTAGCCTAACAACAACAAAGATCCACCATAATATATGAAGATTACCTAAGACAATGCAAATCAAATGAAATCATAAAGATTATACCATCACATGTCCAATAGGGTTTGAATCTCCATTATTCCTATCTCCATTGATCTTGCTTGATATATTTGCTCTCAGATTTTATATGCACAAGAGCTCAACAAAGAACGGAAAGGTGGTTGCAAGTAGGATCGCATATGAAAGTTCAAAGGCGTAGTGTAGTCGAATAAGCATCGGGGTGCATAGGGTTGATAATGAAGGAAGCATCTCCTTATATAGAAGACAGTATATGAAATGGAGGGATAAGATTGAGAGGTGTAAAAGATAAATGGTCGGCTATGATTAGAGGGTAGGTAAAGAAAATAATAAAATAATGAGAGGGTAGGTAGTGTAGGAATTAAGAGATGAATGACATGTGTCATGGGTAGAAAAGGCTAATGAATTAATTAAATAAATAAAGATTCATTTAATTAATAGAGGAAGTGGGATCAATTAAATAAATAAGATATTTATTTAAATTAGAAAAAGGGTAATTTAAATAAATAAATGTATTTATTTAAATAAGAAATAAGGCTAGAAGAGGATAAATGAATTAATTAAATAAATAAAGATTTATTCAATTAATAGAAGAATTAGGCTAAAGTAATTAAATAAATAAAGATATTTATTTAATTAGACATGACAATTTTAGTTGTCTACATTTTGCCCCTCTTTGAGACAATGCAGCTTGTCACGTTGTTTCAAAGAAGATAATATGAACTGATACAAAGTTGCCCCAAGATGGGAATGATATGCCCCCTCGAGAGATTGGATGAAAATGTCTGAAAAGATCGCAGACAATCTCTTGATAAGAAAGAAAAGCTAGAATGGACTAACCAGATAGGATAAAGTAACAGAGTTATAGGATAATGAAGACTGACTCGGGAAACGAGGGCTAGCACTGGGCCTAGGGCAGTCTATAAAATAGACCACGAGGGGAATACATCCTCATTGTCATCCACACATCCAAGAGATCAAAGTGCAGAGAGAGAATAGAGCAGCAGCAGTTAGCAGTGATGGCATTGGTTCACAGATTTGATCGCGTTCGCCGATTTAGAGGCCAGCAGATGCAGGAGAGCCGATAAGTACCTCAAAACCTCCTTGTACTTTGTTGCATTAATTGTTGTCATTAATGCATGTTAGGTAGCGCATTTAATGTATGTTTAGGTAATGTCAAAAAAATGTCAAAAATGTGTAGGCGTGTCTACGTTGGTGCCAGGCACGTCTGGGTTGGCTAGGCACGTCTGGGTTGGTGTCAGGTGCGTCTGTGCTAGAAAAAGCGTATGTGCCAAATGCGAGCGCATCTGTGTTGTGCAAGCGCGTTTATGTTATCTGGGTGTGTCTGTGCAGGACAGGCGCATATGTGCAGAGTAGAGGCACGTCTATGTATTTCAGGCACGTCTGTGTAGAGTAGGCGCGTTTATGCAGTATGTAAGCACGTTTATGTCATGAAGGTGCGTTTATGTCTTCTAGGTCGAATAGGCAGTTCTGTGATGAACATACGTTGTCGATTGGATAAGCTACTGAGAAGATTCACTCAAGCAGGTCCTCTAGGGAAAACTAGGGTAGATCGAGGCACTTTGTGATGAATAGTGAGTACCAAGATAAAGTACTTTGTGATGAACAGGGAGCACTAAAAAAAAGAGCAGCACTTTGTGATGAACAGGGAGTGCAAAAAACACGTAGTACTTTGTGATGAACAGGGAGTACTAATATGAGCAGCACACTATGATGAACAGGGAGTGCAAAAACACGTAGTACTTTATGATGAACAGGGAGTGCCACTAGGATAAATAGCAACACTTTGTGATGAACAATGAGTGTCACTAGAATAGAAGTAACACTTTGTGATCAATAGTGTCACTTTGACAGAGTGCCATATGATAGATATAAGCACTAGGATAATAAGCAGCATTTTGTGTTGAACAGTGAAGGTTACTTTGACTAACACAGTTGATTTGCTTGACTATAGGAGTATCTACCTATGCTCGAGTCACGGGAGAGATTCCCATTGACTCAGAGGTTACGACCAGAGCTGACATTTGAGGACTGAGCTGCCATTGAGGTTATGGGTTTGAGATTCATTTTGTATGTGCCTGAGTTTCGGGCGAACATGGGTTTGCTGACTGCACTTGCTGAGAGATGGCATTCTGAGAAATGCACATTCCATTTGCCAATGGGTGAGATGATAGTCACCTTAGAGGATGTCTATAGGATTTTGAGGATACCGATCGATGGGGCGTTGATACCCTATGATCAAGACGGAGACAGGGATGCACTGAGATGAGTGTTCCAGGATCCGGGACTGGAGATGAGGGTAGGACATGTCGCCTAGGACACCATGACAATGACAGGACTGGCACTACCAGCAGTGCTAGGAGGAGTGATCAGTGGGTTCCTGTGTCCAGATAGGGTGACACGAGGGTTAGCTGTGGGCTGGGGGAGCACCTCGGAGACACTGGTGACACAACATACCAGATATGCCTGAGGACCATGCGTGCTGGCACATTTATATTATGAGCTCCATCAATTCGTCTACCATGGATCCGTAGGATTGGGCTGCAGAGTTACATTGCTACAGGTGTGGGCATATGAGCATCTGCCAGTGACATGACCGATACATTTCAGAGGCAGGGGTCATGGACGTAGCTTTGTGCACTTGTATGATATGATTACATCACAGCCACGGATTGGCAGGTTGGAGTACTGGCGTCGAGTCCTTGATGAGATTGACACTGTGATATGGAGGTTGTATCGAGAGTGTAAGTAGTGGGAGGATGATGCAGCAGAGCTACCCTATACCTTCAGGAGCAGATATCTGATTGGGTGGACACCCTATGTACTGGAGAGGCAGTTGGTAGATAGGGTATGCAGGCAGTTTGGTAGGATCCAGCAGATGCCATGGGGTTCTAGTATGTATGCGCGGACAGTGTGAGACTAGGCACACTTTGGGCCACTGTTATCATATGATCAGGTCGTGATGCAGCTGGTGGAGATGACTCCCTTTCCATGGGATATGTGGCCTGAGATTGAGGATGCAGTGATGGATGCAGAGTATACTACATATTGGGCAGAGCATCCATTTCCACGCCTGACAGATCCAGGAGTGTTGATAGATGGAGATGGCAGAGGGGATGAGGATGATGATGGAGATGGTGGGGGTAGAGGTTGACAGAGGAGGCGGGGTGCAGTAGGAGAGAGGAGAGTGGATCCACAGAGAGAGGGTGGAGAGGAGAGACAGGCTCGGGTGGTGAGGGGTCACGGTGGGTTGCCATTATAGGTGCCAGCAGCACAGGGTCTCAGACAGGTACAGGGACGAGGACAAGGGCAGGGGTAGCCATATGAGCAGCCATAGGTATAGGCATAGGTACAACCACTAGTACAAGGGTAGCCACAGGTACAGGGGGTCAAGGTGTAAGTCCTTGACTACAACCTCTTTTGCACTTGGTAAAATGCATCCATAATGAATTCACTCTCCCAATTGGGTTAAGAAGAGCGTCATCCTTCATTAAGAATCACTTTCACCTCGCAAAAGAAGGAAGTATTGCATTCTTATTCTCTTCTTTGTCTTATTCTAGAAGGTGTTATATTTGTCTAAAACAATTCCTCTCGGGGATAGGTGTCTTTTGTACAAAGATCTCTTCTCCTCTAAGGATCTCCTTTACACATACTACAAGATATCCCTTTTCAACTATCTTATCCTGGCTTAGTGCAAAACTCTCTTGCTTGGATCTATGACATTGTTGCATTTTTGGGGTATCTTCTTTTGTGATGAAGGTAGGTATCCTTGTTCTACTTTACTTATGACATAAACATTACACTTTTTGAGCAATGGGTCATTCTCAGAACTAGAGCACAGACTCTTAGAGCGAGATGTCTCCATTTTTCTTTTATGCAAGGTGATTATTCTCGAAACTAGAGCACAAACTCTTAGAGCGAGATGTCACGCTTTTGTACTATACATATATAGGTTGTAGCATACTCGGGCATAGACTCCTATGAGGTGCTTCTAACCTCCCTTACACACACATGCACGAGGTTGAGTGGAACTAGCGGCATAAGGCTAGACTTTCTCACTCTCCTCCCTTACATGGATCACCTAGACAGACTCTAGGGGCTAGTTTTCCATGTCCCTTTTTCCATGGATCACCTAGACAAGATCTAGGGGCGAGAAGTCCATGTTTTCTCTCTCACTATTCTTCTCATGGATCACCAATGTGTGTGTTCATGCTACTTTTTCCTTTCTTTTCTTCTCTTTGCATTTTGTTTCCATTTACATCCTTCATCTTGTGTTAGAGAACTGTCAAATCCTCACACTCTTTGTTGTGTTGGAATTGAGATTTAGTCCTCTTTCTTACCAAATGATTCTCCATTAGTTTTTTTATCTCATATCAAATCTTCTTGTGAGCATTTGTCATCAATATTCTTTAACAATTCGAAGTGGTAAACATGATACCCTGTTTCAACTCACTAAAATTAGCAAGCCGAAACAGGGGGGGGCATATAGCTACCCTCGAATTTTCATCACCTTCCTTAGTAAGCATTAGGTGATTTTGTGATCTAACATGTGGTTTTGTAGGTTGTGGTTCTTAACTGAGTACTGCAGATGCTGCTGGGGGCTTCATCCGACAACTTATGGATATATCCTTTTTCAAATAATGTTTACTTTTCTGTACTTTAGCTTGCATATGCACGTAGTGTTCATATGACCGCTAAAGTGGGGGCTAAATGTAGCATCGTAAATTGTATGCACTTGCTAGGGTGGTACAATTTCACACCTAGTTTAGCACCCGCCTTGGCGCATTTTGCATTTTGCATTTTGCATTGCATTTCCCCTTTAGCACTTAATTAATCAAATTAATTGGGTCTAAGGTTCTATTTTATCATCTCCCATATCATAAAGTTGGGCCCTTTTCATTAAAGTGTGCCCCTTTCATTTTATTCCTCTAATACATCATTTAATCAAAAACCCTAATTAGGTCCTATTTTGAACTTGGGGGCTTGATTTCAGGGGTCAAAACATCTCAAAATCACCTGTAACTTTGGGATTCTCTCTAAAATCATCATATCCGACGGCCCTGAAAATTTGGTGAAAAGTTGTTGGGACCATGGCGCCCGGAGTGCACATGGTCCCGGACATTTTTCTCGAAATTTTAGGAGCGCGATCCAATCATAAAATAAAGCTTAACCCCAAGAAATTGGCGGGAGATTCAATCTCTAGGTTGGCCAAAAGTTGAAATTAAGACCTAGGGTTTCATATATAAGAGCTCTCTTTCTTCATTTGAGAGGATCCAGGAATTTTGGTTTCAAGGACCTACTATGCAGCGAAAGAGCAGATCTTTGAAGACTTAAACAACATTCAACATCCATCCATCAAGCATCCATCAATTTAATTCATCCATTTAGGGCTTTGAAGGCATTGAAGAACAATAAGGGATCACCGACTGAAGATTGGCTTGTACCCCTCCCTTGGGGTTGGGTATGATTTCATGTTGTTTTCATGTCTTTGCATAAGCTTCATCATATCATTTGTATTCATGCTTTAGATCACTTTTCATCTTGATTTGGAGCATTTACATTATCATTTACAAGCAATTAGGGTTTACTTTCTAGGTTGCTCTAGTTTGCTTACTCGCATTTTAGGATCTTACACACACACAAGGTCTGCACACACACTACTTTTACAATACAACTTGGCTATTCGTGGAGGTGGAAATCACCAAAGCGGGGGTTTGACTAAGGCAAAACCCTATATAGCCGCCCACCATACCTTTTCAGATATAAGTGCAGGTTTCGGGATTCGGACGACGCCGCAAGTTGCAGATCCGACGGAAGCAGACGGAGACTGAACTTCACACCAAATTGCAGAGAAAAAGACCAGGACAGGGGCGTGGGGTGCCCTGGTCCTGCCAGGACAGGGGCATTGGGCGCCCTGGTCCCTGGGACAGGGGCGCTGGGTGCCCTGGTCCTTCTGTCAGACAGCAAGTTCAGCATTTCCGACAGCTTTTCAGGTTGCAAAACAGTAGTTTCAGGAGCAGAATCAGGACAGTGGCGCCTGCGCCCCCGTCCCGAACATTTTCACTCAAATTTTAACTCTGGGTACGCATCTGCACTCTTGTCTTGTCCTTGTGTTTACAGCTTTCCATTGTTTAGTTTCAATTCTGCAATCTTGTTACTAGTTCATACTTGCACTTTGGGGTTAGGAATTGAACTTGCATCATTCTATCTATCATTTGCAACAAAGGAATAGAAATCCTAATAGGTAGCCCGTGGCTCTCTCTTCCACAAAAAGAAGTAGCCAATTGTGTGATACCTCTAGGCTCTTTCGTATTCCACAAGTGTGTGATTGAAAGTGAGATTAGGACATGTTGGCCTAGTCTCACTTTTTCCCCTACACAGGATCAATCCTTGCAACCAACTTAGTTTTATGAGTTAGCATGTAATGTCATAATTTCTGCAAAGCAAAGACCACAGCGAGACATACACGCTCAATTGGTGTGTAATTTAGTTCATATTCCACCAATGTGCGACTGATGTAGTAGATTGCCTTCTCTTTGCCCTCAGCAACCTGTTGTGCTAAGAGTGCCCCCAGTGCTGTTGAAGTATCTGATATGTATAGTAATAGAGGTTGATCTGGAACTGGTGGCATCAATACTAGCGGATTTAGAAGATAATCTTTGAGTGTCTGGAAAGCTCGTTGACAATTATCATCCCATTTGAATTTAATGTTTTTATGTAGCAAGTGCTGAAAAGGATTACATTTATCTGCAAGTTGCGCTATGAATCTTCGTATGGACTGGAGTCTCCCTTGCAAAGATCAAAGTTGACTGATATTCTTTGATGGTTGCATCTCTAGGATGGCCTTGACTTTTGTTGGATCGGCTTTGATTCCTCTTTTTGAGACAATGAATCCCAGGAGCTTCCCGGAGGTTACTCCAAAGACACATTTCTTGGGGTTTAATCTTACCTTGTATTTTTCCAACCGATCAAAGATGACTGAAAGTATGGCCAAATGTGTATCTCTGTCTATTGATTTTCCCAAGAGGTCGTCAACATAATCTTCCATAGTAACGTGCAAGAGATCATGAAAGATAGTAGTCATGGCTCTTTGATATGTAGCGCCTGCATTTTTTAACCCAAAGGGCATAACATTCCAGCAGAAAGTTTCCCAAGGACAAATAAATGTCATTTTGTGTTGATCCTCGGATGCGATTTTTATTTGATTATAACTAGAGAATCCATCCATCAAAGATAACATCGCATGACCTGCTGTGAGATCAACAATTAAGTCAATATTTGGTAATGGAAATTCATCCTTAGGACAAGCTTTGTTGATGTCTCTGAAATCTGTACATATTTTGATGCTATGATCTGGTTTACTGATAGGCACTAAGTTGGAGATCCATTCAGGATAATCAATTGGGCATATGAATATGACATCTGATAATTTCTCCAGCTCTCTTTGACTAATAATGCCACTTGTGGATGCATCTTTCTTAATTTTTGTTTTACTGGTTTTGCCCCTAGTTTAACTATCAAATGATGCATTACCAAATCCGGATCCAGTCTAGGCATATCAGTGTATGACCATGCAAAATTGATTTTTCATTTTGTGAAGAAACTTATGAATTTTGACCTTTCTGTCTCTGTTAAAGATTGAGCCAGGAATATGTTATGTGGAACTTCTTTTGTACCAATGTTTGTTTTGATGGTTTCCTCTCCCAACATGGATGACTTTTCCTCATATGATGTTGGGAGAATGTCGAGCCTTCCATCTTCAGGTGCCTCTGAGAGGTTTTCGCCCTCAGATATGTCCTTTCTTTTTACTTTTTTGGGGTCAGACAGCGCCACAACATGGTTTTCGCCATAAGACCCTTGATTTGTTTTTTATTTTTATATTTTTTGCGACTAGAAGGCCCGACACCCTCACCAAAATATGCCACACTATTGAGTTCTATAGTGTATCCTACCTTATGGTCCCCGAGGGGAAGATCATCTCGTATGCCAAGATAGTCAATAAAAGCTTCATCATTTTGGAATGTGTCAAACTATGCAGGTCCTTCATGGTCCCAGTCAATAAGTTGGTGGTGAACAAGGGGAAGGCCTTTGATGCCTTCGAAGTTAGTAGGGTTAAGAGTGAAGATGCAGTTATATTCAGGTATGTCGAGGTAGTTATCGAGGTCATCATTGGCACTCTCCTCATCAGTCTCGATCGTGAACAAATCCAAATTATCATCACTAGTAGCGCATTCTGGGACAAGTGTTCTCATTCTATGTGATTTCAACCTAGGACCTAGAGGCAAGGACTGTATGGGATCCTTTGGGGTTGTTTCTTGACCAACTTTGGATTTTCTATAAAATTCCTCTTCTTCTGTGGGTTCATCTGGTTCTCTGAATGTCTCAGTGAGCTCATAGTCACTGGCGGATTTGTCTGAACCCCATTCCCATTCATTGGAGTCTATGGAATAGCGATTTTCTTGTTGAATTTTGGCAGCTTTGATTTGTAATGCTTCTCCTGTCTTTTGAGCATTTACCTTGGAACTCATGAAACCAAGTCCTTTGGAGCGTTCCTTTTTTAATGTCAATTTAGGTTGTAAAGGTTCAATGGTGCCTTTCTTTTCTTAATCCAAGAGGACTTTTGCCATCATACCCAAATTTTTGTAGGATCTTAAACCCTTTGCCATACTTTTCACATGGTATGTTGATATGATCTTGTGTATCATTTTCAGGGTCTTTGTAAAGCATTTTGTATAAGTCTTATTCTTCCACTTCACCCCATTTTTGGAAGATTGTAGGATCCCATTTAAGTGTAATGATGGATACCCGCTTAGTAGGATGTGGTCGTCCATATTCTTTTGGTGAATTTATGACTTGTTGTAAGTACATGGTTTGATTCAAAGTGTATTCACCCATGCCCTTGTCCTGGAATTTGCCTTTAAGCTCACCTTGTTTTGATGTCGAAGGTTTTAATGATTTAGGATCAATGTATGCAGAAGAAGGAACAACTTCTCAATTACTTGGAATGATCATCTCAGTTTTTGGTCTTAATTTATTGCAGTATATGAATGGATTAGGATCTCCATTAACTGTTATTTCAACTCCATTGTGAGGAAATTTAATGCATTGGTGATATGTAGATGGAACTGCCCTTATTTCATGAATCCAAGGATGTCCTAGTAATATATTGTATGTGAGATCCAGGTCTAGGACTTGACAAACCACATCCTTTGTAACGGCCCAACTCTGAGAGGTAAGGTGATTGTGCCTTTGGATGAATGCTCTTCATCATCATATGCCTTGATGGTAATTTTGTTTGTAGAATTCACAGCTTTATCAGAATATCCCAATTGTTTAATAGTGCTCAATGTACAAATGTTTAGACCTGCTCCTCCATCTATCAAGACTCGTTTTATTTGATGTTTGTGTATGAAGGCTTCAATGTGTAGTGGTGCATTATGTGGTTGACTTACAGAGGTGTCATCGGCTTCTATGAATGTAAGGGAGTGTGGAATGGAAAGGTATCCCACCATGGCTTGAAATTGGTCCACGTTCAAATCAGTAGGAAGAGTAGTGTCTCTCAAGATTTTATCAAGAATGGCTTTATGTGTGAGGGATATGCGTAAGAGCTCAAGGATTGAGATAAGTGCGGGTGTCTTCCCTAACTATTCGACAAGATCGTACTCAAGCTTGGTTGATGAGGAAGCAATGTTTTTAGCTAGAGCACCTTGCAAAGTGAATTTACCTCGATGAGTTGTAACATTACATTCAGAGGTAGGTTTGGAAGAAGATCCGATGACTTTCAGGACAATCTTGGGTCTTTGGGTAGAAGTCGCAGGCGTTTTGTCCTTGATGATAATGGTAGAGATGTAATTGTCCATCGAAATGTGATTGAGAGTTGAATCATAGTTATAGGATGCTCTAGTATAGTTGGTTTCCTCATCTGTGGCTTTAGCTTTTCTCTTGTCATGCTTTGGGAATGGTTCCTTAAACATCTCATGTTCTTGATTGGATGAGTGTCCTTCAATCTCAATGTCACCTCTATCAATGAGATCTTGTATGATGTTCTTCAGTCGATGGCAATTTCCTATCTTGTGGCCCTTGCTCTTATGAAATTCACAATATTCATCATCATTCCACCAATTTGGTTTAACCTTTCGCTCATATGGAGGCAAATCTGGAATTCTGATTATCTTGTTTGCCACTAGCTTTTTGAAAACTGACTCAAGTGGTTCTCCCAATGGGGTGTATTTCCTTTGTGATCTAGAAGTTGTTTGAGTATTCACTTGATTGTTTGTAGAGCTTGATCCAGAAAAAACGATTTTGGGTCGTACTGTATTGGCATCAACAACACCATCATTGACTGTGTTCTTGTTTTTATTCCAAAATCTTGGCTTGTCTTTTCCTTTAAAGTCCTCTTTGTTTTCTTTGAATATGTTGATGACTCCTTGCTCAATTAGGACCTTTTCTATCGCTAAGCCTTTTTCAATGACGTCCTTGAAGGTGGACAAACAAGCTTTTCTTAAGTCATAACCAATGTCTTTGTTAACATTTTGGATGAACATTTCTACCATTTGTTTTTGTGGAATTTCACAAGAGCATCTGCTCGCTAGATTCCTCCATCTTTGTAAAAATGATGAAAAAGATTCTCCATCCTTTTGTTTGGTGTTGCACAAAGTAGTGACTAATATGTCTGTCTCTATGTTGTATGAGAAATGTTGGATAAATGCCTCTGCTAAGTCACCCCATGACTTAATACCAGGTGGAAGTTGGGAGAACCATTCCATAGCTTGATCACCTAAGCTTTGTGGGAATAATCTCATCAAATATGTCTCTTCTACTGCTACCTCAATGCAAGCTGTGAAAAATTGTCTTATATGTGCATTAGGATCCACTTTGCCTCTATACTTATCAAACTTAAGTGTCACAAAGTGTGTAGGAAATGGAGGCATTGGAATGCTCTTGTCAAATGGATAGGGACATATGTCTCTCATTGTGTAAGTTGGCTTTGGTGTATTTATGTCCTCCATTTTCTTTTGTAAGTCCTTGATTTGTTGTTCCAAATTATTCTTAGGTGGAGACTGATTTCTTGGGCCATACCCCATGCCTAAAGCACCGAGTGGAGGAGCATGTTGCATATATGGATGATATTGATCATACACATGTTCATATGGAGGAGGTCTATAATGATGTTGCGTATATGGACCACTTGGTATAGAGTCATGGTGAGGAATGGAATATCTACTTTGTCCATGTATATCATACTCTATAGGCATGTCATGAGTTTATTATAGTGTGTTGCCCCCAAATTTGATGCGGGGTTTCCTTGTGTCCAAATTTTGAGCATGCCTTTGAATATCCAATTGCTTTGGTGGTTGATCCTTAGCATTGGTATGTGATTGAGCATATTTTTCTGCATAAGACTTCCATAACGGTCTGCGAAGGTGAGTATCATATGCTTGACCATGTGTATATGGGACCTTTGGTTTTTGAAACAAAGATGATGGTGATTCAGGCACAAGATGTGGTCCTCTATTGCCTCCACTATTAGGCCTCCTTTGATCCATGTTGAGGTGAGGTTGTTGCAAAGGTCGATTTTCCATTATTTGAGACATGTCAAAATCATGAGGTATCTTGGCTCCACTTTGTGCCATCATTTGTAAGAAATATTGTCTATCCCTCCTCATTATTTCCTCAACCAATCGATTGAAACGAGGATCCATAATGGAGTCTTCCACTTCTATTGAATGTATTGAAATGTTGTCCATATTGTCATTGTGTGTATCATTGTTGTTTATAGTGTCCATGTGCTCAACATTTGGAATGTTTCTATAGGCATCCATGTCAGGTAATGTAGTATGATCAGAATTGAAAAAGACATCATTGTCATACTCATAGGCACTCATGTTTACGGACTCTTGAGCCTCTTTAGCTTCTCTCCTAGATTTTTGGAAACGGGTTTCAACCATGAACTAGGTATTGACCGAGATGTTTGAGACTAGATGAAAATGGAAAGAGTATGGAAGACCAAGAGTTGGATGGAATGTAAATGAATCTGAGGTTTACTTGCAATGTCCAAAGTGTAAGACCAAGTATGTATGTAGTAGAGTAGGTGTGGCTTCCAAAGAGATGATAGTTTCTCTTGATGAGGTAAGTTGACCTTGACTCTAAGTAAGACCAAATGATACCCAAAGGTGATAGACCTTGATGAGGGACCACTTAGCAAAATGTTGTTGTATATATTGTGTTGACAAAGTAAGATGAGGACAAGCAAGTGACCTTTTGACTCAAGTTTAGACAAATATGAATGTAATGTAAGGTGTAAAGCAATGATGGACTTTGTGAGACCCAAAAATAGGCTGAATGCTAGATGAAAACCCAGAGAAATAACTTAGGAAGCTCAAGAATTTTGAAACTGATTGCTCTTGTTTGCTGGATTGTAAAATTTTCCACTTTGTGAAGTTGTTTTGTTGTGACCCAATCTGAAATTTTGATTGTATTTCCGTGACAAGAGGACACAATGTTGATGAAGACTCAATGTTTGCAAGTGTTTAGACTCAAAATGACTCAAAGAAAAGTGTGTTGTTTGATGTAAAATTGTTTTGTATACACTTGAACACACAAAAGACACAATGTTTTGTTGTTTGGTCTTGAATGTTTGATTGTTCAAAATAAGACAAGCACAATTCTTATGGTTGGCCAGGACAATAGTTGTTGATCCCACATGGAGTTTCCCCCGAGGCTACGCTATTCAGAGCAGATACTTAGATGCTTGACCCCATTGGCTCCACCCTCGACACTCACTTCTCGAGGGAGCCAAGCATCAGTCCCCACGAAAACTCCTCATGGCAAACTTTGTATCTCTACTAAGAATCGTATGTGTGTGGGCCGCTACTAGAGGTCCGACCTCCTGCCCCAACAACTAGAAGGATTTTGGCTTCTAAAACAAAAAGGTGCTAGTAAGGGCATCCGCTCGTATGGCCATACATGCAGCACTTTCAGCTCTATAAATACAGAAGGCTCCCAGTCGGTAGGGGTTACGCCCTACAAACGATCGAATAAATTTGATCAAACGGTTTTATGGGGAGACATAGTGTCGGTATGAACTAATCAGCACACGTTATCCATGGTTTTCACCATGAATACAGTCATTTATAGTGGTTCAAAAGAGGTGGGTTTTCCTCGCTACCACTTGGGTTGTTCTCTCCTCACTAGTAGTCCTAATGACTACACGGGGAGACAGACCCTCTAAAGATTAAACAAAAAGAGCCTATTTCTCAAGACACAAAAGACACTGGTTCAATTTTAGTGCACCAATTGAAGTGTTTGATAATATATGAAAACAAGGCACAATAAAGATCAAAATAAAATCCTTGTCAAGGTTCTGCAACAAAGATTTATTAGTAGTTTGGATTGTTTCAAATGATCACCACTTCCTGCAAGCACACAAGTTAGGTAAATTTTAGATCCAAAAGACTTTGTGAAATAGGGGCCTTCGACAAAACGATTTTTCTTTCAAGACAAGCTGCACCAATTTCGTTAGCTAGATCTAAAGATGTTAGCTCAAAATAAACCAGATCTGAAAATCCGAATGACGAAAAACCGAATCAAAGAAACCCAAAATGTAACAACTTCACACAAACGTGGTTATCAAAAATACAAACTCTATATAACTTTGCAAACGCGCTTAGATCCGACACAGATGCGGTTCCAGAACACAGACGCGGCCCCTGAACGCAGATGCACCTGAAGATTTCATAGACGCAACTAGGGAACATAGACACGTTTCTCGGAATCTGTAAAAAAAAATCTGTCGAAGATGCAAATGCGATTCCAGATGTCACAGACACGGCAGAAAATCAAAAACATGATCCGAAAGCACGCAGACGTGAAAATATCAAAATGTTGTCGGAAATGTCAGATCTGCAACTTCAAAACACAAAATCTACAACCAAAGATGTTAAATGCAAAAGGGACAAGAGTCCCACCAGGCGTGCCAAAATGTATATGGTGAAAAGTGGATTAACAACAATAATATTGAGAGACTAAATGAACTCAACCACAAAACCCTAGCCTAACAACAACAAAGATCCACCATAACATATGAAGATTACCTAAGACAATGCAAATCAAATGAAATCACAAAGATTATACCATCACATGTCCAATAGGGTTTGAATCTTCATTCTTCCTATCTCCATTGATCTTGCTTGATATATTTGCTCTCAGATTTTATATGCACAAGAGCTCAACAAAGAACAGAAATGTGGTTGCAAGTAGGATCACATATGAAAGTTCAAAGGCGTAGTGTAGTCGAATAATCATCGGGGTGCATAGGGTTGATAATGAAGGAAGCATCTCCTTATATAGAAGACACTATATGAAATGGAGAGATAAGATTGAGAGGTGTAAAAGATAAATGGTTGGCTATGATTAGAGGGTAGGTAAAGAAAATAATAAAATAATGAGAGGGTAGGTAGTGTAGGAATTAAGAGATGAATGACATGTGTCATGGGTAGAAAAGGCTAATGAATTAATTAAATAAATAAAGATTCATTTAATTAATAGAGGAAGTGGGATCAATTAAATAAATAAGATATTTATTTTATTTAGGAAAAGGGTAATTTAAATAAATAAATGTATTTATCTAAATAAGAAATAAGGCTAGAAGAGGATAAATGAATTAATTAAATAAATAAAGATTTATTCAATTAATAGAAGAATTAGGCTAAAGTAATTAAATAAATAAAGATATTTATTTAATTAGACATGACAATTTTAGGTGTCTACAATGTTTAATTTATTAATGATTATAGTAGAAGGAGATGGGTATATTATTGAAAAAGTAAATCTGAAGTTTTAAGTCGATTTAAAGGGTTTCAATCAACAATTAAGTTGCAGATTGAGAAGAAAAGAAAATGTTTGAGGATTGATAATGGTAGTGATTTTTCTCTCTAATGATTTTGATAGATTTTGTAAAGATTTTGGCATTCACAAACAAAAGACAACTTTGTAATGGAGAAGGCTAGGAGTATGTTGAGTGGTGTTGATTCAAAACAAAAGTTTTGGGATGAAGTTATTGCCACTACTTGCTACCTAATTAACATGTCTCTTATATCAAATCTTGTTGAGAAAACACCTATGGAGGCATGGTTGGGTCATAAATCTTTATTGAGACATCTTAAAGTTTTTGGTTACGAGGCATATGCACGTGTCAAAGGAGAAGCAAACAAAGTTTGAGAACAAAGTTGTGAAATGTGTATTCATTGGATATAATTATGGTGTGAAATGCTACAAGCTTTGGGACCCTATTGTATAGAAGGTATTACATAGTAGAAGTGTTATTTTTAGAAAAACTAAGAATCCTTTTGTTATATTGCAGCCAAAATAGACTAAACAAGAAGATGTGATTTAATTTCCTTCTACACCTGAAAAATTTGAATCAAGACTCCTAGATAGGTAAGAGATTAAGGAGAGCTCATATAGCTTTGAATCTTCAAAGGAGGAGGAAGAGCCTCCAACTCAACTTGTTCGAAGGTCTACAAAACATAGACAACCACTTGAAATGTATTAGCCTAATGATTAGAGATGCATTTTTTCTTTGAATAATAATATGGATGAACCTAGATTTGTAGAAGAGGCATTAGGTATGAATGATGTAAAATCTTGAAATATTTCTATGGAATTACAAATGGCAACTTTGAAAAGAATAATACATGGAATATTCTACCATTTCCTGAAGGACGTAAACCTATTGGTTGTAAATACGTGTTCAAGAAAAATATTGGTTTGGATGGAGGTATTGAGAAGTATAAAACAAGGTTCTTTGCAAAAGGCTACTCTCAGGTTGAGGGTGTTGATTATGGTGAGATATATTCGCTTGTTATAAAAATGACATCCATTAGATTTTTTCTTTCTATTGTTGTTGCTTATGATTTAGAGGTTGAGCAAATAGATGTTAAAACTACTTTCCTTCAAGGTGATTTGGAGGAAGATATTTATATGACACAGCTAGAGCACAATGTGGTAAAGGGTAAAAGTAATTTGGTTTGTAAATTGAAGAAATATTTGTATAGCCCCAAGCAGTCTCCTAGGATGTGGTACTAGAAATTTGATAGATATGCGTTGAGTTTGGGATTTGAGCATTCTAAATCAAATCATTATGTTTATTATAAATTTGGTGGTGATCATTTCATGTAAATTGCATTATATGTTGATGATATGTAATTCATTGGTAAAGGGAAAGGTGTGATTTCAAAACTAAAGTCTTAGCTTGCTGCTAAATTTGAAATGAAAGATCTTGGTGGAGTGAAACACATACTTAGAATGAAAATTAGAATAGATGGAGTGAACAGAAAGCTATGGCTAAGACAGAGTAAGTATGTGAATTCAATTTTAAAGAGGTTCAACATGTAGGATTATAGACCATTATGTGTTCCTTTTATAGTTAGAACAAAATTATCTATTTCAAATTGTCCTACATCCCCATCAGAGATAAAATACATAACCAGAGTGCCTTACCAGAGTGTAGTTGGAAGTTTCATGTACACTATGGTTTGCACTAGACCAAACATTACCCAAGCAATGGGAGTTCTTTCTAGATATATGTCTAATCTTGGTAGAATTTATTGGAATGCAGTTAAAAGGCTCTTTAGATATTTGAAGGTTGCCGCATAATATTGTTTGTGTTATCATGTTAATTTGATAGGAAACAAGATCTCCTTTGTTATTCATGGTTATGTTGATCCAAACTGTGTAGCTGATGTTGATAGCAAAAGATCCACTAGTGCTTATGTGTTTACTTTATTTGGTGGTGCAATTAGTTGGATGAGTAAGCAATAGGTTGTGGTTGCTTTGTCCACTATAGAAGAAGAGTTTATGGTAGCTACTCACACTTGTAAGAATCCATTTGGTTTAAGAGATTGTGATCGAATATTGGAATAAAACAAGGTACGATAACAATTTATTGTGACAGTTACTAGCCTAGAACCTGATATTTCATGCCTGAACCAAACACATTAATGTCCAGTATCATTTTATCAGAGATATGGTCGAATATTGCAGGGTGAACCTAATTAAGGTAGAGACTTTGATGAATGTTGCAGATTCTTTAACTAAAGTTGTGAGCACAAATAAGTTCAGATGGTGTCCGAAGTTTGTGGGCCTCCTGGCCCCTAGCAATTAAATTATTGTGTATATACTTTGTTTTCTCTTGCAAGGTGTTCGACAAGTGGGAGAATGTTAGGAAAATGGTGTCTCAACCTTGCATATACATAAAGTTACTATTTTTAGTAATTTTTCATTTGAGCATGGGTTGGTCCAAAATTTTCCCTAAAGATTTGAATTGGCTAGATAAGGATGTCGATAAATTTTCATTGCAAGATCAAGTCTATATTTGAAGATATTAAAGTTTTCATTTTCAAAATTTGTGAATGAAAGCTTCAGAGTTCAAGGGCTTTAGATGCTCTAAAATGGATCAAAAGTGTTTATAACCAACGTAGTAGGTTATAACTTGGTAGAGCATGGCGTGATCTTTTTGGCGCTTCAAACTATTCATCAATCGGACACTTGATTCAAAAGTTATGGCCTCCAAAAGTTGGGTCTCCTAAAATAGAGAATATAAAAATGCATCAAACACATAATGAGTTGTAAAAGGGGGTACACATGTTGATGTGTGTTTTGACACATTATAGGGCATCTAGGATTGGAGATAAGATGAGTGCCACTTTATTGGGTGGTTTTAGCCCATGATTTTATAATATTGTTTGATAGTTTCATGTATTGTATCTTGGACATATGAGGTGTGTGAGATGAAGGTTGTGTGTAAGAGTCTTATAGTTATTGATTTTTGAATAATATATTGGGCATATTTTGGAGTGTGGGGTTTTTCTCCCGAAAGGGTTTTCTCCACGCAAATCATTGTGCTGTTCTATGCATACTATTTATGTTTATTTTTGTTGAGTTTTTGTAATTGTTGTGACGACTTGTAAAAGTTTTTGTATTACCCTCATCTCAAGGTTAGTGTAGGAAGTTCTTCTACTTAACTTCCTTACAACTATTGGGAATCTACCATCATTGTAGGAGACTCTACATTGGGGGGGTACATGGTCTCTCATCGTCTCTCTTATGGGGGTATTTTTCCTCATATGAAGTCTTGTCCTTCTCATAGTTCATTGAGAGCATTTTGTTTTCATCTCTCTTTTGGAAAGGAGTTTTGTCCCATTGGATTTTCTACTTTTCTATGTTTGTTGTAGATTGCATTGCATTGCATATGTACATAGGTACCTACCATGGCCTAGAAGCTGAGACCCATCTTTTCATCTTACATCTTTGTATTTGTGTGCATTCTCCCTAAATTGGAATTAGAGGGGGGTCTTGGTGTGGAAGGGGTGTTTTACCTAGCTAGTGCATCATCTGGGTCCTCTTCACATGTGTTACTTAAGTATACTTAGGGTACACATAGGATAGTTATCACTTTAAGCAGATAGTTATTTCTTTGTGTCTCAAGTTATTAGATTAATACACGTCATAATCTTGTGCAATCATATGTTCACCTTGGTCTATATAACCAAGGATCTCCTTTGTGATCTCAATCCATTGTAATTTATCATTTGCATCCTTTCATATAATATCATTATTCTTTCATATTTGATCTCTCTTGTGCTTTCATGAAGTCCCTAGATCTTGGGTGGCTATAATATTTAGCCGATCTTGCATGGTATAGAGAATTCTATACCTACTCTTACATGGTATCGATGCTAGAAATCAACTCTTACAATAATCATGAAAATGAAACTTTTGATTTGCACATGATCCAAGAGAGGTCAAAATGGACACTAATGGATAATGTACACATTCACCAAGTTGTCACTTCACTACACTTGGAGACCAAATGGGGATAGTCATCCTAGGAAGTTTGCTGCTAGATGAAGGTAAGCAAAATAGGTATCATTTAGATGTTTAATACTTTGTGACTAAACTAGATATGGCGTTATGGGTTTCGAGCTACAAGAAAATTCTAGGATTCATGAAGAATGAGACACTGTAGATTTTGAGCATAACAGGAGTAGACTAATTGATCATCATGTTGGATGGCTACATGATATGCAAAGTCTTCTACATGGAGTTTAAATTGGCAACAACTACAACCTTATTCAAAGTTAGGTCATTTATAAGATGATGTACTTGGTCTACCTTGGACCAATAGTGAATGAAAATTTGATTTTTGAGTAAACAGTGTCATCACAAGTTGAGAAGGCATGGTGTTTCCATTGAAAGATTCTAGGGATAAATTCTCTCGTATGATAGAGTATCTCAATATGAGTAAGATGGGATGATTGATCTCCAACAAAGAACAAGGTGATTGAGCTATGATAAGATTGTATCATTACATTATAGTAGATACATTTCCAAGACAATGATGAACCTAATTTCCAGTCCTAATACTGCTATCATAATTTTAACAACCAACTCATTACTTTATCAGCATTCACACGTGGTTTTTGTAGGGTCTCCTAGCTAGGGCAAAGAGAAATTTATAGACATAGATTCTAATAGAGAGTTCTTAGTTTGTGTATTGTTATTTATCACTCCTACATTAATCACATGGCTAATATTTGCATAGGTCTATCATACATGGACCGGTCACATTATTTTAATAGTGTTATTTTTTATGTTTGAAGTTATAGATAGTATTAGAGTGATTGATTTTAGAGGATTTCCTTGCATGTAAATATTAGTGGAAAGGCTTTGTTATGAGGGGAAATTATTCTAGCCATCCTAGAATTGATGTGGATAAAGTGCTTAGTGAATTGTGATAATTTATTTCTAGCTCAAGGGTAGTCATAAACCTCAACTAGATGTTTGGGATCTCCTATCACATAAGAGGAACGAGTGGGAACAATAGCATGTCGACATAGTAGATGGATATACGGAATACAACAACTTATATATCATTTGAGAATGAAACATAATACATGACATGCCAATGAAATATTATATGGGGGAGTCCACTATGGAGTTGAAACCCAAGGGAGAGGATGTAAAACTTCTATGCATTAAAGGAGGAGTTCCTATAGTGGTCGTGATGGAAGACCATTCAATGACAAACATAAATTGCTCCAAAGGTGAGATGCTTGATACAAATGGTGTTTGATCTAATATAGATGAGTTCAAATTCAGACTCCTGGGATGATCACCAACTGAAATAATTTTTGGTATAATCATGAGAGGGCTCGATTGCATTAGACATGACCAAGGGCTACTTTGAGCATGATTATACATGTTAGATCTAGAACCCTCAATATTTATTGCATTAGATACACTTCCCATATATCCAAATAAATTTTTTTAATCACATGTTGAAGGAGTTTACAACCCATTATAATTGTTGACGAGTTTGTAGTTGGAATAAGGTATTTCCTATCCATTATATTTCTGAATCAGAGCAAAGAAATGAAATTTGACAACTATGATATGATGCTACTACTAGTTGTACCTTCCTTGAGAACTGATAAGCCTTATATCATCATTTTGGAAGAGAAAATAATTGTTTCAGCTATATAACTGGTGTTTTGAATGAGGTTTTGAATAAATCTTGTTGACCACAACTTCATTCCATATCATATGCATGTTAAGTGGTCCAAACTCATAAGGGTTCTAGCATATAGTACACTGATAGGATACACTATAACTCAAGGGAGATTAGAGTAACACAACAAAAGTAGGGTGGCAAATGCATAAAGCAACACTTGATCTAATGGGAGTTTGTGGATCACTAACATATGGATGACGAAATCTAGATCACGTGAGCATTACAGTAGGATTTATGATATTGGAATGGAGAGATTAGAACATTTAGGCTTACATAGAATCCTTTGGTAGAAAATGCATCATCTAATAGGTACACGGTTTGGGCTCTATAAATAGTAAATCATGATTCAACTCATTAGCACAAAGATACTTAAGCATCTCAATTTGCATTGCTTGAGGACAAAAAATCTCGGGGATGGAGGATTTGTCACATTCCCTTTCTAAAAATCAAAGGAAATGCATCTTGCTCAGAAAAATATTGACTATCAAGGGTCAAGACTATTGACTGATACATGTGAGGAAGACATCAAAGATTGGAGATAAGAGTTTTTTATTGACCCGTGCTAGGAAAATGTTGAAGTTCAAAGATTAGGCATGCCACCTGATCCATGCTTTAAAATTATTAGAGATCGAGGATCAAAGTTTTTACCTCAGGCATGCCAAGGAAATGTCAAGAGTTTGTAGATAAGGCATGTTGCTTGATTCATACCAAAAATCTTACGAGCATTAGGTTTGGAGATACAATTTGACTTGTGCCAAGGCAAGAGAATGAAAGAACTTAATGATGCATTGGGGGTCAAATCTATTGCCTAACCTACAACAAGTCAAGAGATAAAGGATTGTTCACCCAAAGTGATGTTGGAGTTTGAGGATTTTAGGTGCCATTTGACTTACGCTAGATGGTTTTTAAATAATAGAAATCATAGTTACCACTCAACGCATGCCAAATATAGGGCATAAAAGCTACTTCCTAATGCATGCCAAGAGTTAACAAAGATAGAATTTCAAGCATGCAATTTTCCTCACATTAAAAAAACTATCATTTGTTGAGGATTGAGGATACTACCCAACACATGCTAAGGAGCAATTAGATGACAAGGATCGAGGTTGTAGCCTAATGAATGCCAAATCAAAAGAAAAGGAAAAGTTTCAAACTTTGATGAGAAAATCTTGTAAGGCTTGTAAGGTCTACATGTAGCATGACATGTAGGATTCAAGTTTGGACCTTTGTACTATTTTGGGTCTAGGTCGACTAGTATGATCTTCTATGTGAAATGCATATAGAACTAGGAAAGTATTTCAATTATGGGTATCCATGTTATGTTATTGTATCTTTTGGGCTAGTCTTTTGTCTGAAATGCATATAAAACTAGGAAAGTATTTCAATTATGGGCATCCATGTTATGTTGTATCTTTTGGGCACTTATCTCCAACGATCTTCTATGGACAAAATCCCATAGGATATTGTGATTAGTGGACAAAAACCCATTGATTACTAGAATTAAAGGATGAAAACAATTTGGTTTCTCAAAATATTCTCACTTAGGGAGTTGACTAGAGCTTCAAGGATTTGTAGGAAAGTTTTGCAACTCAATGTGCGCACTATTGGTTAGTATTTTATGTTGTTCTGTAATGACTATCATGAAATTGCCTTGCCATAGAGATTAGATCACAATAAGTTACTGATGGGCTTGAATCATTTGTGTTTTTTTTTAGTATAAGTAATTATTGCAATGAATATACTTTGGCAAAGATTGTTTTTAAATTATTTTATGATTATTGTAGTTTGTGTTTCGAATATGTTATTTCATTAAAAACTTGGAAATAAGATGTAGAATTTATGGTTGTAAGGTTTGAATTTAGGCTTTGAGATATAATGATTGCATCTATATTTTTTATGATTCAAGATATAGTTTTAAAGGAAATAGAGTTTGTGGATTCATATTTGTGATATAGATTTAGAATTCAATGTATCCATGGTTCAAGTTTTGTTTAACTCAAAAGTTTAATGTTTGAGATGGGGAGTTTAAGGTGTAGCATTTAGGGTTTAAGGCATAGTATATGGGTTCAGGGTATTAACTTATAAATTGTGGTTATTTTATTTATTTTAGATCTAGGGTTTAGAACATTCGTTGTAAATGGTAATTATGGCTTTTAGTTCAAGGTCTATTGTTAAGAGTTTATCATTCAAGAGGATTCTAAAGGCTTGTGGTTAAAGAGGATTTTATTATTTTAATTTATAAGGTTTAAGATTTTGATCTCAAGGTATATGATTCAAGGATTTAAGAAACTTAAGCTATAGGCTTTCTAATTTGGGGTTTAGAGTAAATATCTACGTGTGGATGTTAATAGTGTAGGGTTTCGAGTTTACCTAGGTATAGAATTTATAATATAGGATTTGGAGTTTACATAGGTTTGGAGTTTATGATGTGGGTTTGGAGTTTACCTAGGTTTGGGATGTAAGGTTCAAAGTGTCTAGGGTTTGTACTTGGTATACTGGGGGTAAAATTTTAGGAGATTTATAGATTAATATTATGGTTTTCAAATTTTTTATTAAAAATGTGCTTGACAGTGTTTAAATTTTCATGTTTAAGATGCAAAGTGTGTGGCGGGGTTTGGGGTATATGACTGTGTAAATAGGGTTTAAAGAATATGAGATTTATAATTTATAAGGTTTTGTGTTGACAAATTATGGTTTCAAAGTATTCGTGTTTAAATTTTAGGTTTTAAAGTTTTCTGGTGTTTAATGTTTATTATGTTTTAGGCTTCAAAGTATTAGTGTTTAATGTTTAGGGTTTAGTGTTTATCAAATTTATCAAATAGAAATCAAATTTTAATATAATAAAAAACAAATTATAATAAAATGTCTAGAGATAATTTTATCAAATAAAAATCAAATTCAAAGGGAAGTATATAGTTTAAAGTTTCTAGCATTTTTTTAACCTTGGTAAAGGAGAAATTCAAACAACAAATGCCCACAAATCCTCATGAACTTTGTTTAACATGTCCATATTGGGGAGTTGTTCATCACAACTTTGTGAATTTACCTTCATATAGAGGTATATATTACACTTGTTTTGCATTTCAACAAACCATTTTAAAATTTCAAAATGTTTTAAATTTGTATTATTGTGTAGCCTAGAGTTTATAATCAACAAACTAAGATTTGGAGAGAGTTTATGGTCAAAGAAATAGCCTTGTGATGTAAGTATGAATCATTGGCATTTAGGATTTAGAATATGAATCATACATATTTCGTATGAATTATTTTAATTATTCTCAAAAAATATAGAATTTGATGCTACTCCTAACAAATCTTTATATAAATCTTTATATAATTATGATTCAACCAAAAATAACTAATCTTACATATAATTCATTAAAACTCTAGTACAACTTATTTTCCAATAAGATGGTTCTATAGGCTTGGTTGCTTATAACTATTGCTTAAATTTTAGGTAAACAAATTGTTTCATAGAAAATTTTAAATTAAGCATAAAAAATAATATGAAATTTTTTCCCATAATGATGGAACTGCTAGAATATAAGAATTGAAAATAAACTGAAAAACATAACAAACAAACAAACAAACAAACAAACAAACAAAAAAAAATCATATTATACATCTCCATCCATCATTCTCAACATTTCTTTCAAATTTTCAATTAAAAAAATATAAAACCATTAACTCTAAACCAAAGTCTAAAAATTTTCAAATTAACTAACCACTAAACAAAGTAAGCTAAGTACTATATAAATCGTTACTCTAAAATATTCATGTAACAACTACATATTATATTTTATTTTTTTATTAGATATTTGGAATTCCAAAAAAAATCTTGAAGACATAGCTATATTTGAATGTCTTTTTTATAATCCCAGCTTTCGATATACAATCTTTGTTGGCATTCAGGACTACAAAATTTCAAGAGAATTCAATTGTTCATATTTTGTACCTGCAACTCCTTCAAGTTAAAGCAGCAGGAGTTTCTTCAGCAAAATTAACCTTAGCTCTTTCACCTCGAATCTTCCTTTCTGCAGCATCATAAGCTCTTGCAGCCTCTTCAGCAGTGGAAAAACCTCCAATCTTCCTTGCTGCAGCATAATAAGCTCTTGCAGCCTCTTCAGCTGTAGAAAATGCCCCAAGCCAAACTCTAAGACCCTTGGACGGATCCCTTATTTCAGCAGCCCATTTACCCCATGCCCTCTGCCTTATTCCTCTGTATACATTCTTCCTCTTCCTCCCTCCCAACTTACTCTCACCTCCTCGTTTCACACTGGAACTTGAGCCTGCAAAACAAACAACACCCACATCATAAAAACCAGACAAAAACATATCTTAGATATGTAGCAGATTTTTGGATTAACTGTGTAAAACAATTGGCTGGTTTTATATCTGTGGCTTGCATTTGTTTAAAGATTTCGATGGCTTTATCAACAAATCCACAACGTGTATATCCAACAATATTTGCAGTCCATCAGACCATATCTCGTTAAGGCATTTTCTCAAACAATTCGTGTTCGTTCGGAATGCTTTCACATTTTATACAAGTTGTGGCATTTTGTCAAACACTTTGCGTTCATTCTGCATGCTTCCACATTTCGCATGGGTGATTGTCACGGTTTTCCAAAACAGTAACATAAAACCCACATCTAATGATTTTTACATGGATCACAGATACCATGCTAACACATACAGAGAAAATAGCGAAGAAGATGAAGTGGCTAGGCTGTACTTTATTAGAAACAAATGGTTAAAATGCATACTGTTTTTTATAAATGAATCTTACGAGGCTCGTTTCATTCACATCCAAAATGGAATCGATAGAATTTCTAAAAGTCTGTAAAGAGCTATGTACTTAAAACAGATGCTAATTGTGTTTTCTTATTTTTGATTCTTTGATCATTAGCCTATTGATTTCTCTGTTGCATCGGGGGTTTTAAAGATGCTCTGCAGATCGGTTGTCATTAAGCTCAGTTCTAAGTTTCTAACAGTTTCAATACGAAAATAGCTTCCATAATACTGGCCAAGTATTGCATCCGATTCATTGGATAGATTAAATGGTACGAAATTATTGCTTGACTTGTCTCTTTCTTGAGAGATTATGTCAAGGAAGTTGGGAAGTTTCATTACAGAGTAATCAGAGCAGCCTCAAAGATATGGTAATTATAAACCAATTATTGTATCAGTATATTTAGACATAAAATTGCAGCAAGGGTTATAATAAATTACCCATGAACTCAAAATCGCCAACCTTAGATGAGCTAGAGATGCCCAAATTTGTATGTGCCTTCACTGGCTAAATATTGGTGATCGACTAGCTAGCGCTTTTTGGGTAGTTCAATCAGTGTTGAAGCATAAATTTGAATGCTTTGTGCACCACAATTGGATTCTTGCATTGTAGCATAACTGTAGTTGCCTAGATCCCATCTTATCGATATACCTCAATATCTTCTAGTTCTTAATAATTCCTTTTGAATCTGATTTCTGATCCTGATGTGGAGATACTAGTCCTAATTATTCTTCCTGCAGGGTTTTAGTCGCCCACTATAATATGAGAACAACATGTCTTTAACGACTTAGATTTGGATGAAATCTGTGTTCATGCTATTCTCTTAACCCTATAGTGTTCTACGATAATATCTTAATGAGGCGACTGTTTGGATGTGACTGGTTCCCCAAAATGGTTTCTTTGCTTGCCATGTTCATTGCAAGTGGATCTTCTTGGGATGCTTTCTAAAGATTTGTTATTCCCATGCTGGTATATTAAAACCCTTTTGTGTCATTCTTATCCATTTCCTGTTTTACTTGAGATAAGGGTATGAACCCATGAGGACTCCCTTTTATCTCACAGAACATTCCGAGCTTTGGGACTGCTTGCAACAAATTCAACATATCCTCCATGAAGGAGAAGCTCAATTTGTTCATTCTAGCATTTAGCAGTTCGATGTGTGTTCAATTTGAAGTTGCAAGACTTACTGTACTGTCCAATGTTGCAACTTAAATAGCAAGTACTACAGCAAATCAAATACTTGGATTCCAAAAGGATCAATGTAATTGTTTAACGTCTAAATCAAAAGTTATGCTTTCCAACTAATTCTAATGATTACAATATAGAAGTGTAAAATAGAATCTCAGTTGTCTTCTTACAAAAAAAGAAAACTCATGAAGATTTGCAATTACTCCAGAATTTCTGAAAACTGGGTGGTAATGACATTTTAAAAGAAAGAAAAGATAGAAAAAACAATAATTTTCATACAGACTAATGGGATTTTCTTCTTTATTCTGCAAAGCATCAGATAAAAAGGTCACAAATATAGACTCTAGAGATATGTTGAACTTCAAATGCATAAACAAGCTCATCACTTACAATGCTGCATATTTTATGCATCTCCAAAGCATAGATATCAAATAAGTTTGATAGATTCATAAAGTAACAAATTTCAAACTGATTTCTTTCAGATAGTTTCTGAATACATACAGAACAATAGGAATCCAAGATTTTCTGAATTTGCTGCATAAAAAAACCATTTCCTATGTCACAATAGATGGAAAAGAAACTGCAGAGTTGAGTTGGGCCAGAGCCTCTATACAAGTTAATATATCATTTTGTACCCATGAACACATGGCAATAAAATTCTTTCTGAATACACCCAGAACAACAGGAATTCAAGATTGCATTAAAAAACCATTTCCCAGGTCATAATAGATTTCCTCTATTAGAGATGGAAAAGAAACTGCAAAACTAAGTTACGCAAGAGCCTCCATTCAAGATAATAAATTATATTCTATTCATGAGCACATAGCAATGAAATTCTTTTTGGATGCACCCAAAACAATAGGAATTCACGATTTATTGGATTTTCTTTATGAAGAAAACTATTTCATATGTCACAACAGGTTTCCTATCTTAGAGATAGAAAACAAATTGCAAAACCAAGTTAGGTGAAAGCTTCTAAACAAGGTAATATATAATATTGTATCCATCCGTACATAGCAAAGAAGAAAAATTAAACCTTTATTATGTTTTTTACTTTTGTATATTGTTTCCTGAAAAAAGCAAACATAAAGAATTTGATTCTAGCAGGAATTTCAAATAATTATTGCCCAAGCTCAAATACCTTTATATCAATAGTAGGGCCCAAATTTGATAGGCTGTATAACTCTATTTAACAATTTTTATGACAAATACAATTAAAATTTTGGGAAGAATACATTGTATTAAGGAAAAAAATTTAAACATGAAAAAAAAATTGTAATAGAATATAGATCTGCTCTATGATATGCTTCTCAAAATATAATATATTTTCATATTTGAAAGATAACTCTAAATGAATAATTGTCACCAGAAAAATAACTTGGTAGATAAATCCATTGTCAAGTGATAGGAAAAGTTCCTCTGCCCCGAACCTTTGAGGACCCCCCCTAACCCTAAAACAAAGAGGGGCCATACTAGAAAGGAAATGGGTGTTACCTGTGTTGTGACGTTTTCACACATCGCCCCATTGCAAATGGGGGCCCCCATTTTTTCTTGCTTTCTAAGATAGTGGTAGAATCTTTTGCTATTAGCCTTTTGTTTGAAGAAGTGCACCTTCTCAGGTAGCTAGATAGTGGTAGAGTCATTTCTCTCTCCTTAAGTTGGAAAGAGGTCAAGTGGCGTCAATTTGATTATAGTAGGTAAGGAAGGTTAGTTGGGCAAAATTTGACTAAGTATGAGAAAATTTCCTTTGCCCCTTGGCAGGAGTGATCTTCACTTCCTTTGCTCCCTCCTAGGAGGCATTTGGACTTCCTTTGCACCCTCTTAGGGGAGTGAAGTGACTTCCTTTTCTCTTCTATGTCATTAGCAGTCACTTCCTTCGACTTCATAGGAGCAATATGTGAGATTAGGTGTAAAAGGTCAAGTAAGGTGACAATTTGAGCGATTTTAGGAGAAAGGAAGTTCGATGGAGGAGCCCCTTGGATCAAGTCCCATCAATTATGCAAAAGTTGCCTTCGAACTTCATTGAGAGGCAGGTTGAAGGTGTGAAAATTTGCTTAAGTATGAGTGACTTCCTTTGCTCCTTCTTAGGAGCGAATTTAACTTCCATTGCTCCCTTGCTGGAGCGAACTTGACTTCCTTTGCTATTGTGACCCCCGGCATGACTCCCATTGCATTCTAGAGGTCTGAAATGGATGCAATGAATCCAATTGAAAGGATGAATCAATGAAGAAGTTGATAGAAAAGCTGAGGATGGTAAGTGTGCCCCACTTCCATGGCTCCTTCCTAGGAGCAAAATCTGCTTCCTTTGCCTTGGTTTTGGAGCAAAATTCCCCCCATTGCCTTATAAGGAGGCTAAGATCATCATATGCTGCCTTTGTCGAGCAAAGAATTCAATTTCCAATCAACAAACTAAAATTTGACTAATTCTGAGCGAACTTCCATTGCCCCATCTCAGGAGCAAAATTGACTTCCTTTGCTCCCTCTCAGGAGCGAATTCCACTTCCTTTGCTCCTTCGTAGGAGCAATTTAAACTTCCTTTGCATCTCAAGCCTTCAACATTGTTTTGATCATTAAAAGGATCAAGTTCTTGGAGATTTTTAACAAATGAAAGGATGGAGATGGTAATATGAAGTGACTTCCTTTGCTCCCATCTAGGAGCGAAATTTACTTCCATTGCTCCTCACTTGGAGCGAACTTCCCTTCCTTTGCTCCTTCATGAGAGCGAAGCCACCTATAAGGCATTCATTGAGGGTGATTTGATGACTTTTGTGCATGGAGACTAAAAAATTAAGACATGAGTTGATGGAACATAGCTAAATGGTGAATTTGAGACCACTTCCTTTGCCCCCCTTTAGGAGCGAAATCTACTTCCATTGTTCCTCATTAGGAGTGAATTTCCCTTCTGTTTCTCTTTCATGAGGGCGAAGTTGCTTCTAAAATCCTTTCTTGATGATAATTTGACACATTCACAGACATGGATAGCAAAATCACAAGAGATGAGTTGATGAATGGAGGGTAAGTGGATGAAACCAAGCTAAGTGTCTAATTTGAAGTGACTTCCTTTGCTCCCCTTTAGGAGCGAAATCTACTTCCATTGCTCCTTCTCAAGAGCGAACTCACCTTTGCTCATTCATGAGAGTGAAAATCCTTCCTAGGCACTCTTTAATGATGATTTAGAGCATTTCAAGACACGAGGGTGAATTGATAGCTAGGTGGGCTGAGATTAATGTCACTTCCATTGCTCCATTTTAGGAGCGAAAGCCACTTCCTTTACTCCTTAGTTGGAACAAATTTTACTTCCTTTGCTCCCTTGAAGGAGTGAACTTCCCTTCATTGCATTCTAAAAGGAGTTAATGAACTTTGATGCATGGAGAACAAACCTTGAGTAATTCCTAGGTTTCACCTAGCATATTGACATGGCATGAGCAAGTGAAGAGATCAATTGATGGAGAAGTGATGGAATGATGCTAAACTTCCTTTGCTCCCCATCAGGAGCGAACTTGACCCTCACATTGAAGCGACTTCCTTTGCTCCCTTGGATGAGCGAAAATCACTTCCATTGCTCCCTGATAGGTGCGGAATTCCCTTTCATTGCTCCTTCTTAAGAGCGACCTACCCTATAGATGCACCTATCAAACTTGCAACACATAAAATTAGAGATCATGTCAAATTAAGAGATTGTGTAAAGGTTATATATCATGTGTGCTTAATACCATCTTTGTTTATTTTGCAGGGATGACTAATGAAAAGGATGGAGATGTGGACCAAAAGCAACATCAAGAACACTTCAAAAGGATGGAAGAAGACTCCAAATATTTTCAGGATGAAGGACTTCAAACATCTTGACAGCTGTAGCATGAAGCAAGCATAATAACAAATGGAGCAATATACCTTTAAAAGTTTCATTCTATCATGGTGACATGAAGAGGTCAAAGGAGTGTAAAGGAAGAGATCATGCCATCACCTCGGGCCAAGATAGGCAAGCGAAGATGAAAGATTGACTTGACCATAATGATGCTTCCCATCATCACCACATTGAGCAAGTGACTAACGTTGAGTATCAAGGGATATTGCTTGTGATCAGATATGAGGTCTATAAGTGCAAATTGAGGTGGCATCCCAGTGACTACTCCACCAATCAGAGGAAGTCCTACATCAACATGTCTCGATTCAATGAACCAAGCTCACCCATGGGGCCACAAACTCCAATGTACCTACCTCCACTATCTATTGGTCAAACGCTCCAAAAATGACATGGGTCCAGGCCTTGTAATTATTTCATTGGCCAAAATAAAATTTATTGTAACAAACCCTAATTAGGGTTTCATTGTAAAATCTTGACCATTGATCTCAAATCGATCTGAGCCTTTGAATTGTAATGAGCTCTATATATAAGGCTCAAACTCCTCATTTGTAAAGGTTAATAGAAATAGTAGAAAAATAGCGAATAGGAAGTTAACAGCGAATAGTAGATAGCAGCTAGAGTAGATTAGGAGAAGGCAGAAATTGTTGCCAAAGTTGTAAATAAATTTCATTTTCATTGAAGTTATGGTGGAATGTGTTGTTTCTTTACAAGTGCATGGTTTCTTGTTGGATCTTCATGTTAGATGATGAGTAATTAGATGAATGAAAAGAGTTGTAAATGATTAATGATGAAATTTGTTTATCCACACCACTAGCAATTTGCTGATTGTAAGTTTGCCTTGTGTGGTCAACTGGAATTCGCAATGAGCTTAACTTCAATTGCTATTCACACTTGGATATGCATTGTCTTGATGATGTCTTTGTTGTTGATAGTAATTTAAACATCACATACCTACCTTAGGAGATCACACTAGCTTTGTAGAGTCGTTCATTGATGGTGAAGTCTTACATTCCTAGGAGTAGCATAGTCTTCCTAAACCCTTCTCTTTTGCTTTTTTTTTAAATTCTCCAAGCAAGTATAGAATCTAAGTTCCAGCAATTCAAGTATTCAATTATTCAATGTAAGGCCCCTTGAAGAAACAACAATCACAACGACCAACTGTGCTTATCCACACGTCGTGACCCAACATTAGGAACCTTGGAGTTGTCTCATTTGATCGCGAAGCATAAAATTGAGAGACTTTTCTCAAGAGAGGATAAGATACTTTGGTGTTTTATTATGTGTTCGCATGTGCCTAAAAAACACATCAACAACCTGTAAATTCTTCAAAGCATAATTACCAAAAACCCCTCTTCATGTATCAAATTCAATAATGAATGTGTGCATTAGGAAAGATTCAGCCAATTTGGAGATTTGAGGAAGTTCAGAGACCAAAGTTGGGCATGCAGATCTTTAATATTTGAGAGAAATTTTGAATTGGAAGGAAGGGAGCATCCCATACACACATTTGCAGAATAGCAGATTAGTTGATGTAGGGTGTTATCCAATGTCAGTCCAAAGCCTTGACTAGGTTATTGTGATTTCTGATCAGAAATTTGTCTTTTATGATCTATGCCCATTGCTAAATCAAATTGGAAGTCGTCTCTTCATAGAGTTGCTAGTAAAAGAGGCCTGCAAAAGAGCTGCTTGAACTTGCTGTCAATTGGAGGATGTTCTGTATTGTAAAGTTTCCATAGTGTCTAAAGTTGTTTGAGGAGCGTCGTTGCAGCAGTGAAGCTATTAGAGTAAGCCAAAAGGGACTAGTAAGATTATATTGCTTTTTGTTTCATTACCATGTCAAACTTGACAAATTCCTATTTCACCAAATCAAATAAACTAGCACTCGCGCCCACATGAGTTCCGAGGGATACATCGATAGAAAATTAAAGGAGAAATTTAAATATATTTTTAATTTTTAATATTACATGATTAGCTATATAATTATTTAAATTTCTACACTTTTTTTGTCTCCACTACTTCTAAATAAGAGTTATAGATGAAAGCTTGAAGTCGGTTTTATTGGCATCATGCATTACGAAAAACATACTTGTTATTTGCTCTCTCTTTTGGTAGTATAGATTGGACGATTTGAAGCCACCTAGATTGCAAGCAACAAGCCTTCAATCAAGAATCGCCACTTTTGGGCCTGTTGTGACCTTTTTCACACATCGCCCCATTGCAAAGGGGGACCCCCCCTGTTTGTTTTTTGCTTCTTTTTAGGGTTTTGCTTTGGCGTCACAACTGCTAATCACCAGTCTTTTTGCAAATGAGGAGTTAAGAGTTTTTTTTAAGAAGTCATCCCAAGCCAAGTAGAGAAATCATGCTCAGAACAGTGCTTGAACGTTGTCAAAGTGCTTAGAAGGTCTGAAGGATGAGGATCGCAATTGCTTTGGGTCATTTCTGACAATTTTCTATTTTTAGGGATTTTTGCTTTTTTGTTTTTTTCTAAATTTAGAAAGTTTTGTTTTGGGCACTTTGGGCCCAATCCAGGAATCAGCTTTTTTGGCTTGCTTTTTGCTTTTTTGAAAGTATAATTAGGGTTTTGTTCCTCAGATCATGTCATCACTACCCATGTCAGAATTGAAAAATTTTGCCTCAGTGTAAAAAGAAAGGTAAAAACCCTAATTAGGATTATGTTCCAAAAGATCATTCCTCAAGCCATATGATCAGTACCCATGTCTTCAGAATTAAAAAATTATGTCTTCAAGTACAAAAGGCAAGGTGAAAACCCAAATTAGGGTTTTGTTCTAGATAATCCAGCATCAATATGGCAAACCCAAGTTGAACATGACAGCATGGACATGGCATGAAAAATGGAAAACACTTAAAAGGCACAAGACCAGAGAAACGGGAATCGCACAAAATCACCGAGTTTGGGCGATTCTCGAGTCGAGTTTCCCTCCCCGAGTTTGACAGGCTCGAACTCAGACTTGGACGAATCCAGGGGGCCAAACTAAGCAAAATCACCGACTCGCCAAAATCGCGAGTCCCGACGGCTGGACTCGATCGGCGTTTGGGCATAATGGAAGTCAAAAAAAAAACACAATTTAAAAGGTTTTTTTATGATTTTTTTTTTTTGGTTTATTATGCTATGCCCTTAAAAGCGAACTTCATTTCATTCATTTGGCAAAATAGGAGGAGAAAAGTGAGTTGTGAAGAGAAACAAGGGTTCATTGAAGAAAAACCAGCAAGGAGGAAGCTCAACATTTCATCCATTCATCACATTGGGGCTGCATTGTACTTTGATTTGGTGCATCAAGAGTTGGAAAGGAAGAGTTTGCAGCTCATTTCAAGCTTGTTGTAAGAGGTGAGTTTGATTTTTTGAGTTTTTTTGTTTCTTGTAAGCATAAATTTCATTTTCTATTCATTTCGTTTGAAAGTTTTACATTATTTCCCAAAATCTTTTGTATGTAGGGTTTGAAATTTTGATCAAACCCTACATTTCTTTTTTTTTAAATTTACAAACCCTACCTTAGTTTTTTTGAAAAAAATGTACAATGAGAATGAATGCACAAATTCTCAAATATTAATTTTTTTTTGTATTTGTAATGTCTTATTACAACAACCTTCACTTTCTTATTTGCCTCAATTTTCACAAAACTATCATACAATGTCTTCTTCTAGACCCCCACATAGAAAGGACCCCGCTTGAAAATTTCATGAAGATTTTCCTGGGCAAAAAAAGGGCAGACAAAGTGTAGGTTTTGCAAAACAATATTCCATGGAGGCATTTATAGATTGAAATACCATATTGCTGGTGTACGTGGCCATGATGTCGAGCAATGCCCAGGTGCAACTATTGAGGCTAGACGCGAGTGCTATGTAATGGTTGAAGCACTTGAAAACAAAAAGGAAATGGCAAAGAAGCAAAAGGAAGATTTCGCGGCCATTGGAAGTGGAACAAATTTAGGTTGTGTTGGAGGGCCTTCTTCCATACCTCCATATTGTCCCACTCACCATGCTACTGCTAGCACTTCTTCTACAAGTGGCAATGCTAGTGCTCATGTTCCTTGCACTGCCACTGCCAGTGGTAGTGGGAGTGTTAGCATTGGACCCAGAGTTCGTAAATCTAGGTTGGATTCTTCTTTAAGCCTCGCTCTACTCCTGGGTCCCAACAGTTGCTTGAGGGCATGGGTTGGAACAGGGAGGTCCATAATGTCGCTAAAATGGCAGTCGGTAGGTTTTTGGTCTACAACAGTGTTCCATTCTTTGCAAACAGGGGAATATTTTATGTTTGATTGTTTTAATATTTATAGTTTGATTCTTTGTTTGATTTTTTGTCCTACATAGTACATAGTACATACTTAACTTATCTCAGTTAATTTATTTGTGATAGGTCTCCTTATTGGCAAGAAATGGTTGATGCCTAGGCCTGTTAATGGGCTTTTGAGGGCTAATCCTCACAGGAAGGACGACAAAAGTCAGTAGTGGGCTCTGCAAGAGAAGGGATGGATCAAGGTCAATTTTGATGGGGCCTCTAGGGGGAACCCCGGAACCTCTGGGGTAGGGGTCATTGCTCGTAATGAGCGTGGAAGTGTTCTAGCTTATGGAGCTAAGAGGTTGGTGGATGGGACGAACAATGAAGCCGAGTGCCAAGCGGCTATAGAAGCCATTCTGTTGGCTAAGAGATTGGAAATGAAGAAACTCCATCTTGAGGGGGATTCTCAGATTGTGCTGAATGGGATTGCCAAGGGTCGGATGGAGGCCTGGCATCTAGACAAACATATCAGAAGGATAAATCTCCTTCTGGGCGGGTTTGATGATTTTAAGATTTCACACATCCTCAGGGAAGCAAACATTGAGGCAGATAAGCTCTCGAATGTCGGAGCTAATGGTTCTTTGGATAGCAACTTTAATTTATTTGAGGATTTACGGAATGTGTGTCCTCTTGAATTTGGTTGAGTGTGTTTAGGAAGCAAAAGTGAACCCGAGTTGTGATTTTGATTGTGGAGATTTGTTCTTGATTCTGGAGTAGAGGGAAGTGATGTTTCACGTGGCTCGTGTCATTCGATCTGGTTGCAAGTAGTATGGGTGGCGTAAGAGTGATGATGATTGCATCGGGTGGGCTGATCAATTGATGATACTTAGTTTGAGGTGTTTCGTGTGGAGTAATTATTTCTTGATGTGGCGCTGGCTATTTTAGGGCCTTGTCCTTTGGTTTTCTCACACTTTGCGGTGTTTGGTTTGGGGTTTGTTTGTGAATGCAGGTTGCGGAAGACAGAGTGGGGAAGGATGGAAGCCAATTTCTCCTTGTCTACAGACGAACAAATGCCTGCATTCCGTGGTGCAATTTCGTGCAATCGTTTGATGAATGTTTTTAGGGTTGATGGGGAAGTGTTTTAAAGGGTTGTGCGCTTGATGGTGGGGGAAGAGTTTCTGGTTTCCGACTGCCGACCGCGCACAAGCCTGGACATCTTGTCTTTGTTTGTGGCGTTGGCCTTGATGGTGGGCAGTTCGACTGAAGAGGTGATGCGGGTGACGACATTGGTGATCAGACCTAAATGGTCAGGAGGGTTGGAGGATATGGTGGCTCGGGCTGAGATTGGCAAAGGTCTAAGAATGGTGGAAGGACCATGGCGGCAGTTGGGTGAGGAAATGGGCAATTTTCAGCCGTTGGTGGTTTGGTCGGCTTCTTGACCTATGGATGCTCAGATGGAGGATGCAAGTAAGGGGTGGAGGGATGTTGTGAAGTTTGTGCGGGAGCTGGGACCAGTAAAAAGAGCTAAAGTGCGTGGAAAACAGACCCCAATTAAGTCAGAGGCTCCATTGGATGTTGATGGGCGGTCGTTGGTCCATCATCAAATCCCTCAGAAGCAAGCAAAGGTGGTGGAGCGCAGTTTACTTCGAGGTGGAAGGTCGGGAACCATGCCAGGTTGCGGGCGGGAGACTCATGTAGCAGGTCCTAGTCAGGGCATCCCTAATTTCTCAAGGGAAGAGGCCCTTGGTTGGTTTCGTTAAGCTGGTCTCAAGGGGGTGGTGGAATGTGGGTGGGGAAGTATTTTTGTATGGTTTATTTTTTGAGATGGTAGGCCATGTAGGTCCAGTGTCCTTCTCGGATTCTGTTGGTTTTGTAGGGGCGAGACCCCATGTAGTTGCTTGTTGATGAACAGCTTTAAAGTATGTAATCTCTTTTTAAGTAATATAAATCTATCCTGGTTATCGATCAAAAAAAAAGAAATGGTTGATGCCCTTACCATATGCAGGGCAGGGTTCAAAGCCCCTTCTGAATCTGATTTAAGGGGACCAATTTTGACTGAATTAGTGCATGATGTGAAGAGGGAATTAGCTGATCAACGCCAAATATGGAGTACTAAAGGTTGCACCATCATGACTGATGGTTGGATGGATAGGAGAAATAGAGCTCTCCTTAATTTCTTGTTTCTTCCGCAGGTGATTGATTAATTTTAATTTCATTTAGTCATTAATTTTTTATTTTTCATTTAATGATTTATTGAATGATCATTGATCTTGCTTTATTTTTTATTTCAGGGGGCATTGTTTTCATCAAGTCCATTGATGCCTCCGCACATTGCAAAAATGCCACATTCCTGTGTGAGAAAATAGAGGAGGTGATCGATGAGGTGGATGAGGAGAATGTGGTGAAGGTAGTCACCGACAATGCAGCAAATCATGTTGCTGCAGGTAAACTTTTGATTACAAACTAATTTTGTTTGCAGATTAATTACTATTTTGTAACTTCATTAATTACAATGCAACAAATTATCTTGCTGCAGGTAAACTTTTGATGGAGAGGCAACCATCTATAGTTTGGACCCCATGTGCCGCCCATTGCATTGACCTCATGTTGGAGGATATTGGAAAACTCCCATGGGTTAAGAGATGTGTGGAAAGGGCGAGAAATATTTGCAAATTTATATATAATTATTCATGGGTGTTAGCTCTTATGAGACAATACACAAAGAAGAGGGAGTTAGCTCGTCCTGGAATCAGCAGATTTGGCACTAACTTCATTACATTACACTCCATGCTTCACTATAAGGCGGCCTTGAGACGTATTGTTGTTGGTGAGGAGTGGTCTTCCTCTTCCTATGTTGCTACCCCTGCAGGGACAGTTATGGCAGATTGCATTTTTTATGAGGGAGGCTTTTGTAGTCCTTGTGATGAGATTGTGAAGGTAATTTTTTTATAAATTCTACAATTTAAGTTTTTGTTTTATTATTTATTCATCATTTTCTCTTATTTGCTCATTTTTCTAAAGTACACAATATTTGCAATTTTGCAATTTGTTAAGCCCTTGGTGGTTCTCCTGCAAGTTGCGGATGGAGCAAATCCCACAATGGGCTACATATATGAGGGCATGGATAGGGCCAAGGAGGGCATCAAATTCGTCTATGCAAGAGATGAGAGCAGGTATCGTCCCATTTGGGAAATCATTGATAGGAAATGGCATAACCAGCTTCACAAGCCCATCCATGCAGCAGCATATTATCTGAATCTGGCATTCCATTTCAGCCCTACTTTCAAGGCTGATGAGGAGGTTCTTAGGGGGCTATACTTAGTCATGGAGAGGATGGCACCTGATGGTTGTTCTCAGATCGAACTTATGCAA
Source organism: Cryptomeria japonica (assembly GCF_030272615.1). Taxonomy (NCBI): domain Eukaryota; kingdom Viridiplantae; phylum Streptophyta; class Pinopsida; order Cupressales; family Cupressaceae; genus Cryptomeria; species Cryptomeria japonica. Next base: position 681,391,900 of record NC_081414.1, read on the forward strand.
GAGATATAGTTGTTTAACAATGATGAAGGGGAGAACTTCTCTCGTACTATCTGCAAAGAAAGTAGGACATCTATGATGCCAGGTAAAAATTTAAAATACATTCTAACTTCTAAGGCATAATTTTAATTTTATTATATATTGTTAAATGAGAGTCCACTGATTTTTTTTATTTTTCTCATTTCAAATTCAGATAATTGGTGGAGCTTTTTTGGCCCAAAGACACCAAATCTTCAAAAGTTGGTCATTCCCATTTTGAGCCAACCATGCAGTGCATCTGGTTGTGAGCGTAATTGGAGTATGTTTGAGCACATACACTCCAAGAGGAGCAATAGATTATTTGTGGAGAGGATGAATGATCTTGTCTTTGCTTACTACAACCTCTGCCTCAAAATGAAAAGGAATGCATCCACTGACAACTCCCCTATCATTCTAGCTAAGGTTGATCTTGAAGCCGAGTGGGCCACTGAGACAAAACCTATCTTTAGTGACGACGACATTGATTGGGTCGACTAGGAAGATGCAAAGGCTGAGGCTGTAGCCATGGCAGAGGAGCAGAGAGCACGAGCAGAGAGAGGCACAACAGAGGCAGAGGCAAACAGTGACACAGATATTCCTGATGTTGGTGAGGGTGGTATGGTGTCACGGGGAGAGGCTATGGCTGCCAAGTCATCCAAGACCTACCTTAGACGCCTTCGCAGGGGGGCGAGGTCGGGGGATGCAGGCTCCTCTGAGGCTGCCCCTGCCGCTGAGCCATAGGCTTGTAGTTGTTTTTACTTTTGGTATTTGTATGGAACATTTGATCATATGATGACATGGATTTTTTATTCCATGAGTTTTTTAATATTGTATACATTTGACAATATTTATATATCTATGTTTGTTATTCCCTTTAGCCACAATTTGCATTTATGCTTATGTGATTGATGTATACTTGTGTATGTAATCAAATTAGCTTCTATTTGATGATGTTATTGTGTCTTTAAGGTGTATTTAATAAAGGGTGCATGAAACAAGTTTTAAATCCTTAAAAATCTCTAAATTTCTTGAGTTTTTCACTTTGCAGAGTCCTGCCGAGTTTCGACTCCGAGTCCCGAGTCCCGAGACGAGTAGGCCTCGTCGAGTCGGGTCTGAGTCCTAAGTCCCGTTTCTTTGCATAAGACAAAGCAATGTCCAAAGACCTATGAATCTGCCAAAGAAAAAGCATGTCTAGCATACTCCAAGTCCGCCTATGCATATGTGAAGGTTGGCAAACAAACTTCCAAGTCTTCCCTCATAAAGCAACATGGCTTAAAGAACTTCAAGTCCACCATGTAGACAAAGTTGCAAGGCATGAAAGCAAACAAAATAAAGCATGGCATAGAAACACCAAAGTCTGCCCATGATAAGATTAAAGCAAGGGGTTTTGACATGTAAAGAAGAAAAGAAAAGGGGTTTAGGCATACAAGACATATGGAAAAGAATTAAGCCAAAGACATAAGGAAGGAAAGGAAATTAAAGTAAGGAGAAGGATAAAAGCAAATAAAGCAAAAGAAAGCATGTCTAATGGACTCCAAGCCTTAAGTCCGCCTTGCCTAGGAGTGGAATGGCACATCCAACCTAAACTCCGCCCAAGCACAAATTGAAGGTGGCAAGACATTAGCCAAGTCCGCCTTGGCATAATGCTATCCAAGTTCGCCTAAACCAAGACATGAAAGAGAAAAACAAATTACATAAAGCTATCAAAGTTGAAAGGAAGATTGTCAAACAACTCTCAAGTCCGCCATGTAGAAAAGTAAGACAAGGTTGCAAAGAAGAAAAGCGATACACATGGAAAGGACTTAAGATGGACGTCCAAACATGTGCCTATCTGACGTCCAAACATGTGCCTATCCAAACATGAAGATTTGCCTAAGGAAAATTAAAATTTCCAAGGTAAATTGTCCAAACACCTTGAAAGTTTGATCAAACACAAGTTGGGAAGACATTCCAAGTTTACCTAGGCATAAATGGAATATGTGAACATACCTGAGCAAGACAAAAAATTTGCATATGGCTCAAGGATGAGACAAGATGATCAACTTGTTGTGCCAAAAAAAAGGAAAATGGCTAAAGGAACAACAATTTCAACCAAGAAACAATAAAATCAACATTGAAGGGTCAATTAATGGAATGGGTTGGAAAATAAAGCTTGACACATAGAATATTCTTATATTTTTTTCCAACACTTAGAATTATTTTCAAAGGGAAAATAAATTCAACAAAATGGCTGAAATTTTCAAAAAAATGGCCGTGTGGAATTTTCCACAAAAGAATCGAATCTTGACTGAGTGTTGGAAAGAAAACAGGAAGAAAGAAGAATAATAAAGAGGAAAAGTAAAAAGGAGATGAATAAAATCCTTGTCCAAGGGCGGAGTTTGTTCTATTTAGCACAAGCTAGATTCAAAATTGAAGGATCCACATGAAGGTGCCACAAAATAAAATTGACTAGCCAAAATCTGTCTAAGTATGGGAAATACTTCACAGAGAAAGTTCCAACTTGCTCCATTGTGGCGTAGGCACAATGGCATTCTTCTCCAAATTCAAGACACTTGAAAGAGTTTCCAGGAATCAAGAAAGAAAGTCTTTAGACTTGGCAAAATATAGAAAGAAATTCCAAACTTCTTGAAGGATTTCATCTCCAGAAGAGTCAAAGACAAGCTCCCAATCAAGATCAAATAATGGCAAGAAGAGTATTCCAAACAAATTTCCATACTTAGATAATTTCTTGACACAAATTGGAGAATTCAAGAAGGACATTCAACAATCAAATCAACATGTCTAAGTTAAATGAACCTGACTTATCCAGAAGCTTCTAGAAGGAACACTTCACAATGCAATAACCTTCTATTTTATTATTGGTTTATATTTAGCAAGAAGGACAGGTGTCCTCAAATGTAATTTTCTCATTCGTCGAAGGGTAGTTAGTTGTAACAAACCCTAATTAGGGTTTTATTTTGCAATCTCGATGGTTGATTGAAAATCAATCCTAACCATTGAATTGTAATTGGGGAGCCTATAAATTGAGCTCGCCCCTCATTTGTAAATCATGGGAGCATGTTGCAGAACATGTTGAGATAAGTAAATTGTTGCTTACAACTGCCAAAGTAATAAGCAATGCATTGTTCAAATTGATGGTGATTAACTCTCTTAATTTGGAGTTGGCATGGTTCTTATGAATCTTATCCCTTATCATAGTTTAGATTCTATTTCATGTATGTTAGAAGAAAGAATGATCTGATTAGTATTGATTTATGGTGAATTTCCACTCATACTTTTGATGAACAGATGATTTTTGTTCATTGTGTAAAGTTAGTCTGAGCTCATTTTGTGGAGTTTTAACTTCTACTTTGAGTAATATTGTTCAATTGTTGGTATTATTCATAAGTATGAAAATCATAAAGCACATCCCTTGAAAATCGCACTCACTTTGTGTAGTTGTCCTAAGCATGGCGAAGCAAAGTGTTGTTATTGAAGTCACCTAGTCAATGCCATCTCTTGAATTCTTAGGAATAGATTAGAATTTCTAAACATAACTCCTTTTTTGTTTTCTTGAAGTCCATGATCCAAAACCCAAACAATAAATCTCCATTGTGAATTGAACAAGCCAAGCATAAGTCCCCCTTGTATTTCAGCATACATAACCAGGGAAGCTATCCAACACAAAGTTGTCTGTTCGCTCATATAAACCTTGGAGTCGCCGTGTGGTCTTTCTCGCAATCTTGGCACACGTAGTGATTTTGTTCAAGAGAGGGTAGAGTATCCTTGGATACTCTATTCTAATGTTCGATAAATGATAAAATGTGAACCAACAAGGCCCCAGAATTGCTTGGGTTTCTTTTTTGTTATTTGGCTCTCTAGTTTGACTTGCCAACTTGAAAAAACTAAATTGAAACTCCAATGTCTGAAAGATATGCCAAACCTAAACTACAATAGTACCTCCATTAGTCATTTTTGTACTCATTTGTTCCTTCACTCCTACCATAGACACCTTGTCACAAAATGGCCTTGAGCAATGATCCCATGAATAATATTTCTAACCCTTTGTTAAAGTTTATGCACTCAAAAAATTAAGCCTAACTGAATATTAGAACTTCAATCAAAATAGTAGACCTTAGTATGATAACCCGTAGATACACACTGCTAAAACAATAAAGATCAAACACTCAAAAATCTACTTCTATTAAAGTGAAATGAATTGCATTGCACTAGTTCAGCACTCAAATGTGCCCTCTTTACCTGCTTTCTCTATCTCTTATTCCAGTGTTGTGCCCTAGGTCTATTTCATAGAATAAGAGAAGTTTCTAGGCTTTACAAACACCCATCTTAATGGAGCACCTGGGCTAGATTTAAAAAAAAGACTAAAGCCAAAAAACACCTTGCTCTAAAATAAGAACAACAGTCCCTCTCATGATTTAGAATCCAATATCTAAACATAAGAAAAGGAAACAACGTGCTCTAAAAAACTGAAGAGATTTGGGCCTAATTCAAATATAGGAAAAGATAACAAAATAAAACTAAGTGCACCATGCTGAAGAAGAACAACTAACAAGAAAAAAGGTATAGAAAAACAAAAATTCCTTCCCTTTTTCCAAGAAATTTACAAAAATATCGGCAACTTGCAAATTTGAGGGAATATACTTGAAAAACTACCGCTCACTTTGTCTTCAAGGAAATGGCACCAATTGGCAATATACTTGGAGCAATCTAGAATCATTGCACTCTCAAAGCTTGATGCAACTCTGATTTTCCTGCTACACAATTGTCAACTCCAACATCTGATTAGTAATTTTGCTATCAATTTTTGAATCTAGAAAGCCTCACAACTAGCAAAAGAAGATGTCATGTATTAGAATGTTTAATGTTTAGGGTTTAGAATTTATCAAGTTTATCAAATAGAAATCAATAGAAATAGAATAGAAATCGATTAATAATATAAAGTTTAGGGTTTACAATTTTATCAAATGAAAATCAAATTCAAAAGGAAGCTTTTAGCAAACCCTCTTTGCATATTGCCATTATGGTTATTAACTACTTTGACCCTTCTTGCTTCATTGGTTTGACTTGTATGGCTGTTTCATAGTTCAATTTTTCAGTTTCATTTGGTTCTTAGTGCATTTTAGTAGGGTCTCTCATGGCTAGTTGATTCACCGATGACACATTAGTGCTTGTAGCAAATCTTGTCAGTGGGCAAGGACTGATGAAATATATAAACCATTATATTTCAAACGAAATACTGAAGGGCCTTTTTGTGTTTTTTACATTCACACATCAGCACCAAGGAGTAATAATTCCCTTGGTTTGTCTACGCTAAGGTTAAGCTATCATGAATTACCAAACGCTTGAAGTAGTTTATTTCCTACATGCCCAGACTTTCAGTCATGGCTGCTATTGCACAAGGTTAGGCTCCTAGCAGAAGGTTAAATTTTCACCTTTTCCTTCAAGGGAACTGATTTTTCTTGGTGTTCTAATGCTATTTTCAACACATTTTGGAGCTTATATGGGAAACTGAAGTGTGTGAATCGTTAAAATTTTGGTGGGGTCACATTAGGAACGGCCAAATGAAATTTCTGATTTCATACATGACCATGATAAACAACTCAATGGCAGGCCATTGATGGACTATAGAGTGAAAGCATATCCCTTTCATGTTTATGACATGCCTTCTTTTGGTTGAGCATATGCTCGAAACCCATTGTCATAGATCATAGGCATTCTTGATGAATGACTTGTATAAATAGCTGTCAACGTTTTTTTCTACGAGTCTCTGAGCTTTATGCAAAAGTGTGATATAGCCTGATGAGAAATCCGGTCTTCTGGAATGGATCAGATCGCTCTGGACTCTCTAGATGTACATTTCGTTTCATACAATACCACTTTACATGGGCTATAGATGTCTATAAATAGTTGGTAAGCACCAACTATGTTTTTTAGTTCATCTTGCCTAAGTCCATAATTGAAGCTAGCTGTACATTTGTATAAATAGTTGGTAATCGTATTTCTATTTACGACCTTGTAAGTCAGGTGCATCCTATCTTTAACAAGTGACTTGTTTGTTTCAAGGAGTGGATCCTTCTACTCAGGTTTTAGATTAGGAAAGATGTGGATTCTTACAAGGCTAATGCTAAAGTTGATATGTTAGCCTACCTTCCCCATGCAGCCTACCCTCCCCATGCAAAAGATCTTGGTCGGGACATTGTCTTCTTTCTCTTTTTGATGTCACATGTAATCACTTTTTATAATGTCATATAAGATCCATTCTTGAATGAAAGGGAAAATAGTCTCAAGCTTATTATTTATAGAGCCACTCCTTTCATGTTCGGAGTTTAGGATAGCCATGTGAAACACTCAAGTCTGCCATTTTTTACAATAGTGCACCTTCTGAGCCATTTGGTAGTTTATTCAGAAGATAATCACTTTAGTTAAGATGCACCTTTTATATTTTGTCCCTGAATAATTGTTATAGTTGGGCTGCACCTTGTAAACTCTATGCTAGGTGTTTTGTTGCAAGGTTATGCTAGGATATTTCACAGGTCTTAATGTGAACCCTATATAGCGTTTCTAGCAGCATTTCAGATCAACAAGATCATCAAGTATTATTTTTAAGCTTACACTATCATCAAAAATTTTAAATGATGAGAGAGAAGAACAGTTTAAGACTTAATTACCAAGATTCAAAATGTCATCAGACTTAGTGTATGCTATTTATCAAACCTTGTCTAATACCATGTTAATTATATTCTCAAGGTCCCAATGTAATGTCCCCTTTTAGGATTGCCCTAAATCTTGCCCTAGATTACTATTCTCAATGGATAAGGGAGGGTTAGAGAAAGGAAGCCTTTATCTTCTTAAAGGGAAAACAGTTTGCCAGTCCCTTTATTGTTTCCCATTCTACTAAAGTATTCTCCCTTTTGATTGTTTTTTCATTCAGATCAGTGTAGATCGAACTTCTGTATATATCTGCATATTGATCTATTTGTATGTGTTTTCTATCTGCATAAGGAATTCACTGGTAATCATACCCAGAAGCTGTTATAAGCAATCAGTCAGTTTCGGTGTGGCTTTTTGAAGGTCGATGTCTTTAAGTCTGATCCATCTGTGACGTTGATGTAATTCTGAGTGTAGTCTATTTCTCTCCAACTGATTCATGTGTTATGGATATATATGAAATTAAGTATGACTGTCATACATATTGCACTCTATATTAATTTTACTACTGAATTCTGCATAAGAACATCATCAGGCTTCATATATTAAGCATACGTATTAAGCACGTCCCCAACCAAGAACAAAGATGTTACTGCCTGTAACTTAATAACAGTTCTGATCTGATCTGATCGATGGTGATCTCACTGGATGCTTTGATTCTTTTCCTTTATATCTCTCAATGTGAGGGAGGGGTCACACCTCTTCATCATATATGCCCTTTGGCAAGAGGCACACCTTTTCACCATCAGCACCCTTTGAAAGAGTGCAACTCTTAATTATTTCTGCCCCTTTGAAAGGTTTGAAAGGGACACAACCTTTCACAATCAGCTCTACACTTTTATTTAAATTGGGTCTGCACCTCTGATTCCCAAATTATCCCCCTCAAATGAGATTCTCTTCTCCCTTTTATATCTCATGTTTGAGAGAATCACAACTTTTCATTTCATGTCTTTGAACATTATTAACTTAATTAGAATTTAATTATATTCTTTTATATTTTAATTTTAAATTTATTATTATCATTTACCATTAAATTGTATTTCAAAGTGGGGACATTACACCCAATTTCCCAATATTTCAGATTGAATGCCAAAATTGTAGAAACGTACTGAATTATATTAGTATATTTTTATCTAGGATAATTGTTATGACTGGGCTGTACTTTGTAAGCTTTAGGCTGAATGTTTTGTCAGAAAGTTATGGTAGGATAACAATTAAACCCACCATACCACATTCTGGGCAGCTGAAACTCAGTTAAATACACACAAAATAAAAAAATATCAATTGTAATGCATCCAAATGAGTAGAACTTGTTTCAATGCTGAAAGTATATGACACGGCCCTCCACATTAAACCCACTTTACCACAATCTGGACAGCTGAAACTCAAATTTAAATACTCACAAAGTAAAAAGATATCAATTGTAATGCATCCAAATGAGTAAAACTTGTTCAAATGCTGAAAGTGGTGACAAAAAAAAAAGCTGTCTAAATGCAGCAGTCAATATATCTAAAAAGCATTTCAGCAGGAACAGACCAATGGAACATGTTTCAAAAACAGAAGTCCAAATCTAATACAAAAACCTATTTGAGCAGAATCAGACCAATTTCAATTAAATCCACACAAGTCCAACTCACCCCAATGTTGAACAGTAAAATACAATTTGAATGCAAGCCCATGTAAGTGCAGTCCATTTATCTTACTCATTTGCAGGTATATTGATTTCAATACAACCCATCTGAGAAAAAATACTCCAAAGTAAATGGATCCATTCCATTTTTTAAGGAAAACCAAAACGCATGAAACTTGTCTAATTACAGCTATGTAACCGTAACTCATTTCAGTGGACTGGGCTGAAATGCAACTTATTCCAATGTAAACCAGACAAAAGAAATTCATTTGACACCGGTGACTAGATTCAAATCAGTCTAGAACAAATTACACTAATTTGAATGCAATGAGACCACTTATAATGCAACCCAAGCATATAAAACCATCCCACTGCCGAAAATGTCCTGTGACATAAGACTTAAATGAATGAAGCCCATCTTGGTGGAATCCTAATGTATAAAATTCCCTATGACTAAGACCTATTTTAGTGTAGGCAAGACAATTGAAAGTGAAACCCATTAGAAAGACACATGATGCACTTAAATGCAATTCAGAATGGACAAAGGCCGTTTGAATGGATTGAGACATAATTCAATTCAATCCACAAGTAATACATATCCCAATCCTAAAAATCAAATATATGGAATCCACAAGCCAAAAGCATAACACCAGTCCCTTTGAGAACATTTTCAGTGGTGACCCGACCAAGAAAACCCATTTGAAAGACATGAAGACGCACTTGAATGCAATCCAAACAAATAGAACCCATCTAAATGAGATATACCAATTCTAACACGATTCAAATAAAGAACCATCCCAAACATAATCCAGATGAGAAAATAACATGTCCCAATGCAGTCCAAATGAGAAAACGTGTCCCAATGCACTCAAAATCCATGGAACCCATCCAAATGTAGTTGATATTACTGAAATCCATTTCAATGGGGACCAAACAAATGAAGCCCAACCCATTTCAAATAAACAAAACCCACTTCACTTCTATCCAACCAGTTGAGACTCATATGAATTGAATGTGTCCAATTCAGGCCATTCAAATGCAAAAAATTCCTACAAGCAGCAAGAGCCTACTTATAAGAAAATAGAGAGCACTAATTACCTCTAATATTGTGAAACACATAGGTCCTTGTTTGGACCATCGAAACTTTTGGGCCCTCTTGTCTGCATCATCTGCCCTGCTTCTGCTCATCTCCATATGAAGAAAAGAAAAACTCATTCTCTTGTTTCTCAAAAACACCTCACCAACCACAACACCCACACCCCCAAATCCCCTAGCCCATACAACCTAATTGAGCCCTGCTCTGTCTACACAAAACCTAGCATCCTCATCCAGAGCACGCAAAAACGAGTATTGAACAATAATCATAGCCAAAAGCCCAAACAAGCACAACCCAAGCTAGAACCTGCAGGCTTGGGCTATCAGGTCCTACTCAATCAATGACTTCCACATACTACAACTGTACCATCACAGTCACCATCATCATCAAAATCCAACATTTTGGACTCATTCTTCAATCCAGCCATATCAATATTGCATTCCAATCCAAAAACTTCAAATTTTGAATCCTAACAAGTAACAACTTTGACTTGTTCTACCACTTCTTAATACAAATCCACTTCTACCATCTACCATATAAACACAACTCTAGATGGTGATTATGATGGTATTCTTGTTTTCCTTTTCCTTTCCCTTCTATCGTAACAATACTCTTGGCTATAGCTGTTGCTGCATTTTTTAACATGATAGCTTCAATAAAGCTCTATATCTCAATTGCGAAACAAAACCCACTACTAATACCATTAAACCTAGTCTTAAACCTTGTTTTAGTTTGTCATGACCACCCTTGATTTTTTTTTCAAAACACTGAAGGTGGTACCTTCTTGTTCTTTTAATTTAATAAACTATGTTATAATTTTTTCTTTGTGTTCTTTCAGACTAAACAAAAGATGCAGAATAAGTTTAATAGTTTATTTCATTCATCATGTTTGAGATACAAGAAATACAATCCATATTCAATGAAGTAATTTCTCTATCATAAGGAAAACATAACATAAATGAAGCAAATCATAAAGTATTCTGAAATTCAGACCTGAATGTGCAAATCAGACCTGGTACATGTTAGTTTTCGTGATCAGATTAACAATAATGAGCAGGAAATAATAATGCAGAGTCACAAGAATCAAAGCACACAAATAGAAAGGGCACACAACACAAGACTACCCTGGGAAAACCTCCCCCTTGGAAGAAAAACCCAGCAACAACAGATCTTCAGATCTGATTATAATAGACAGAAATTATAGTTACAAGTCTGACCCAACTCAGGCACAATAGCAGCAGATGACAATAGATAGAAACCGACTTATCTCAGTCCTTCGGATGCAAGGAAATCACAAGACAATGAATTCGCTTTCCTTCGATGATGGTTCACTGTGCTTCTATGATGATATGCTGCGCTGCCCATCAATGATGTTCACTGTCTTCATACAATAGATGCACAGCAGATGGATTTCACACGCCACATAATGAGGATGGGTCCACACGTTAGCCCACACATTTGGTAAATAGGTCCATGCGTTTTGAACATTATATGTTAGGAATATAAGGGAAGTAGGGCCCAGCCCTATAATGATCTGAACAACATTGGAATAGGGCCCAGCCCTATTTGTTTTACATATTAGATTGAGATAGGGCCCAACCCTATTTAATCGTAATGGATTCGAATGTTGCCTTTGGCAATTCAAATCCATTATAAATATTTTCCAAACTAGTTACAAAACAACAGTACATTCACCCAAAGGCAGATTTTCAGGTCTATACAACAGCAGACCCATTTTGTGCAATAACCCACAATTGGCACAACTCCCTAGGAGGGATGATTTGCTCCAGGAAATAAAATCTTCACCAAAAGACACAAATGAATACTCAAAAGGTGGTGCCCAGCTCTGAGGAGTCTTTTGGAACAATATCCAAAACCGAACTTCGATCACCAATGGAGCTGCAAACAAAATAATACTTCCAGCCATGGAAAAAGTGAATTTTCAGAATAATAAAAACATATCAGACCTCTGAAAATATGTGCAAACACCTCCAAACAAAAACCCAAATAAAGCAATGTGTCAATTGCACAAAAACCTTCAAACCCACATCAAAATATGGAGAAAATTTTCATTTCCAAACTCTAAAATGATGAAAAATCACAACTTTGTGAATGCAAATGTGATCCCTGAAGTAGAATCGCTCCTTCTGGCTAGGGTGGATCTCTTACCACCGAAACCAGTAAGCAAAAATGAGCATTTTTGTCCTCAACTAGCAGAAAATAAAACCCTGGAAACAATCCAGCAACATCAAGTTATGTTGTCCAAAGATACATACAGAAATGAGAGCTCAAACATGAATTAATAGGCCTCTTTTTTTGTTTCAACCCTTTTCCCTCCAAAACCGAAGGTTCAAATTTCTAGAAAACTTCTAGCTTTTTAAGAGTTTTCAAATAAAATATTTTAATTTACTTTTGTCTCCTTATATCCCCTAGGCATCCCCCTTTTGAAAAATATAATGAGCCTTTTTAAAATATTAATTTTCTCCTCTTCCTTGGGCATTAACTTTTGGAGGCTAAAATTTGTTGTTTTTTGTAGCTAGGTCGGATCCCTTCTAGGGGCCGACCTACTACACAAATGTCAAGTGGCCTGTCGGCCTTGACATTTAGATATCTCAGTAGCTTATATCCAATATAGGGCAGGCCCTATCTGGGCGTACTATTCATGTAATTGTAAATTGCAAATAGGGCATGACCTCTTTAATGTAACTTGTAAATTAAATTTGTATCTTGGCGCCAAATATGTTTTAGGCCGACCAAGACAGTTAAGTGTATGAGGCATATAAATTCAAGGTGACTTGAAGTCACAATACATCATCTCATCAAGCGATCATATCTCTGCCATATGCGAATTATCAACTGTGATCTGCACAAGTCAAGTTATCCTTAGCAGCGAATCTGATCCTGTTGATGAAGCGTATCCCCTATGCAGTGAGTGAACTTATCTCAGGCAAATCACATTGCAAGCCTGTCAAGACTGCCGAATCTGCTTTTCTCAGTCAGTGAATATCATCAGGGATTAGCAAATTATATTCTGGAAATTCGTCCAAGTTCAGATCAGCTGAGTTGCAGATAAGTGTGTACTTTGATGATTATATGTTGTGCCCTAGCTGGGCTAATTTGTAATCTGTTTCTGCCCTTGAAATATATTGGATCTGAGATATTGTTGCTCGGTTTTTCACCTCCAAGAGGGAGGTTTTCCCAGGGTATCACTGTGTTATGTGTGCATTTTGTGTTTTTTGTTTCTAACTGTCAATCTGATTGCTAAAATTAACATGGTATCAAAGCTTGGTTCGTATTAGTGTAATCAGATTAGCAGCAACATCTTATATTCAGTCTGCTCTTATTGCTTCCTATCAAGATGGTGCTCAGAGTTGAAGATAGATTGGATGGTGCATCCAATTCCACATCATGGTGATTCCGAATTATGCTTGCATTGAATGGAAGCGATCTTGCAGATTTCGTAGATAAAGAATCCTTTGAGCGCGAGATAGAAGAAGAGAAGCCTGCATGGAGGAAGGAAGACTTTCAAGCTCAGAGAATGATAGTGTACTCCGCGAAGGATCATATTGTACCCATCATCTCCAAGCTGAAGACTGCCAGCGAAAAGTTCAAGACATTGGAAGAGATGTATGAAATCAATAACACTAGTCGTGCCCTAGCTTTGAAGCAACAGCTTCATCGCATCAAGATGGCTAAAAGTGAAACAGTCATGGCATACTTCATGAGAATTTTTGATCTGAGAGATCAGCTCTCATCCATTAGGAAGGTTGTTGATGACAATGATTTGACTATGCTAGCCCTCAATGGTCTTCCAGCATCTTGGGAATCCTACATTCAAGGAATTAGTGCAAGGGCTGATCTTCCTAAGTTTGATAGATTAAGGGCTGACTGCATTCAAGAAGAATCAAGACTGGTTGCAAGAGGAGTTATCAAGAATACACATGAAGACAATCATGTTCTTGCTGCTCAGTCCATCAAGAAGAAAGGAGGCTATTGGAAGAAGAACAACTTCAAGAGGAATAGAGATCAAAGGCCTGTTGCTGCCCCTGATTCAAAGAAGAAGAAGAAGGATCTTTCCCACATCCGATGCTTCAGATGTGACAAGTTTGGTCATTATGCAAAGGATTGCTTATCTCAGCCAAAGCAACAAGGAGCAAACATAAATGAAGTTTCAGATCAGAAGAATGTTGAAGATTTCATCTTCATTTCTGCCTTGTCAACCAATGTTCCTACGGACAGTGATACATGGATGATTGATAGTGGTGCATCTAGGCACATCACTGGCTATTGGGAGCATCTCTCAGATTTGGTGGAGTCTAGCCTTCATGTGGTTATTCGTGATGATGCTCGATATTCTGTAAGAGGTTTTGGTACTACTTCTCTTAATTTAGATTTTGGAATTTCTCTTCACCCCAGTGATATTTTGTTTGTGCCGAGAATCAAAAGAAATCTGATCTCTATATTTGCACTAGAAGATAAAGGTTATCAGATTGCTTTCTCTAAGGGAAGAGTGCTTGCATGGTCTAAGAAGTCCAGCATCAAATCAGCTCGTGTCATTGGGAACAGGTATGAGAGTCTATATAAGCTCTTAGCACGTCTAGTTTGAGCTCTCATTCATGAAGCACCTGAGTCAAGCGAGCTATGGCATAGAAGGCTCAGTCATCTCCATTTCCAAGCCCTTTCTACACTTGAGAAGATGGTTAAAGGTATGCCTAAACTTAAACATGTTCATGATGATACATGTAAAGGTTGTGCTATGGGTAAAAACACTAAGAGTCCATTCCGTCAAAGTCAAAGTAGGTCTAAGGAAAAATTAGCTCTTGTTCATTCTGATTTATGTGGACCTATGACTGTTGCTTCTCCAAGTGGATTCTTGTATTATGTAATCTTTATAAATGACTACTCTAGGAAAACTTGGATTTACTTTCTGAAGTCAAAAGAATCTAATAAGGTCTTAGGTAGATTCAAAGAATTTAAGGCCTTAGCTGAAAATCTATCTGGGAAAAGAATTAAAGTTTTAAGGTCTGACAATGGAGGCGAATACACCTCGGGTAGTTTTCATGATTTTTGTATTGAGGCAAGGATCAAGAGGAAGTTTTGTGTTCCCTACAACCCTCAGCAAAATGGGGTTGCAGAAAGAAAGAACAGATCCATAGTTGAGGCAGCAAAAGCAATGATTCATGATCAAGATCTGCAGACTTTCCTATGGGCCGAGGCATCTAAGACTGTTGTATACATTCAAAATAGATGCCCTCACCGTGTATTGAAGGATATGCCTCCAAAAGAAGCATTTCCAAGGATCAAACCTGATATCAGCCACTTGAGGATCTTCGGGAGTCCAGTATATGTCCATGTTCCTAAAGAGAAGAGAACCAAGTTGGAACCTTCTGGCAAGAAAGGGATTCTTGTGGGCTACAGTGAAACCTCTAAAGCTTTCAGAATTTACATTCCAAATCAGAAGTATATTGAGGTTAGTAGAGATGTTACTTTTGAAGAAAATATTGCATTCAAAAGATCTAAAGGTTCCATTATAGAGATTGATAATAAAGTTAATGATAATCAAGACATGGATATTGATCATGATACTGAGATTCAAAGGGAGTCTATAGAACCTATAAAACATAATGATCCAATTGAGCATATGGGTCCTACCGATGGGCCTAGAGATATTATCGTGAGTAAGAAGAGACCCCTTTGGGTAAGGAACACCATTTAGGAGGCAAAAAAGTTTGCAGCTCCTAGAGGCACTTTCAGAGAAAGTAGGAGACCTTTGAAGTTCTCCAACTATGTTGCATTAATGTGCAATATCATTGAGACAGAACCATCCAACGTTGAAGAAGCCATGAATCAACAAGCATGGAAGAATGTCATGGATGAAAAATATCAGTCTATCATCAAGAATGATGTTTGAGATATTGTGCCTAGACCCAAAGGTAAGTCAATTGTATCCTCCAAATGGTTGTTTAAAATTAAAAATGTTGCTAATGGAAGTATTGAAAAATACAAAGCTAGATTTGTAGCTCATAGATTTTCTCAAAAAGAAGGCATAGATTATGAAGAAACCTTTGCCCCTATTGCTCGATACACTTCTATTAGAACTATCATAGCTATTGCTACAGCTAAAGGATGGAAATTACATTAGATGGATGTAAAGACAACTTTTCTAAATGGTGTCATTGAAGAAGAGGTTTATATCAAGCAGCCAGAAGGTTTTGTGACTCATGAGAAAGAATCTCATGTTTGCAGATTAAAGAAAGCACTATATGGTCTTAAACAGGCCCCCCGTGCTTGGTATGAAAGAATTGACAAGTATTTGGTAAGCTTGGGTTTCTGTAAGATGGATGTTGATCCTAACCTTTACTTCAAAGTATTTGATGGTGAAATGTTAATTCTGGTTTTATATGTGGATGATTTATTTCTAACTGGTGAAGATCATCTCATTCTTAGATGCAAGAAAGAATTGACTTCAGAATTTGAAATGAAAGATTTACGTCTCATGCATTTCTTTCTAGGGTTAGAAGTATGGCAAAGACCTAATGAAATTATTCTAAGGAAAGGAAAATATACTATTGATATTTTGAAGAGATTTGGAATGTTAGATTGTAAACCTAGAGACTAACCTAAAGAAATTGAGTGCATCTACAGCTGATTCAGATTTTGCAGATCCTACCGAGTACAAGCAATTGATTGGATCCTTGATGTATCTAGTTAACACTAGACCTGACATTTGCTATGCAGTGAGTGCTCTCAGCCAATTCATGTGTGAACCAAGGCAAGTTCATCTTGTTGCAGCCAAGCATATCTCGAGATATTTGTGTGGCACAGTTGGCTATGGCTTGAAGTACTCCACCAATACAGTCATTACCTTGGAAGGCTATTCTGACTCTGATTGGGCAGGAAGTGTCACTGATAGGAAGAGCACTTCTAGAGTTTGCTTCAGCGTGGGATCCGACATGATTTACTGGTGCAGCAGGAAATAGTCTTCAGTAGCATTGAGTACTGCGGAAGCAAAATATATTGCACCTTGTGTGGCATCTAGAGAAGCACTGTAGCTTCATAAGCTCCTTGCAGGATTGTTTGGACAACCTTGGGAGCCTACAGTTATCCATAGTGATAACCAAAGCTGTGTAAAGCTTTTTGTCAACCTTGTGTTTCACGACAGATCAAAGCATGTGGAAACTCAGTATCACTATATTCGGGATATGGTGCAAAGGATTGCTATTCAGTTGAAGTACATCAGCACTAATGAGAAGACAGCAGATGTTCTGACCAAGCCTTGTGCTCGAGTAAAGTTTGAATATTTTCAAAACAAGCTTGGAGTTGTAGAGAATGAAGCTCTCCCTGAGAGGGAGTCTCAGCACCAATGATACATTAAGTTGTATCTTCCACCCTTTGCAAGTAGGCATGGTGGAACCACCCTCTACGAGTAGGCATGGTAGAACCACCCTCTGCGAGTAGGCATGGTGGTAATGCACCTTCCCTGGGAGAAGTTTGAGGTGAAAAGCCTCTTCCACCCTCTGCGAGTAGGCATGGTGGATCCACCCTCTGCGAGTGGATATATGGGAGAAATTCCATGATGTGCTTGTTCACCCTCTTGGAGTAGCTATGGTGAACATCATATTGAGATGACACTAAGAACTCATGCTTTCCATACATGGGAGTAGCCATGATGGACCCACCCTCTAGGAGTAGCCATGGTGGTAGTCGCTATGTGACTTGATCCTTGGGAAGGAATCCTCCCTAGCTAAGAGGGAGTGTTGTTTTTTGTAGCTAGGTCGGATCCCTTCTGGGGGCCGACCTACTACACAAATGTCAAGTGGTTTGTCGGCCTTGACATTTTGATATCTCAGTAGCTTATATCCAATATAGGGCAGGCCCTATCTAGGCGTACTATTCATGTAATTGTAAATTGCAAATAGTGCATGACCTATTTAATGTAACTTGTAAATTAAATTTGTATCTTGACGCCAAATATGTTTTAGGCCGACCAAGACAGTTAAGTGTATGAGGCATATAAATTCAAGGTGACTTGAAGTCACAATACATCATCTCATCAAGCGATCATATCTATGCCATATGCGAATTATCAACTGTGATCTGCACAAGTCAAGTTATCCTTAGCAGCGAATCTGATCCTATTGATGAAGCGTATCCCCTATGCAGTGAGCGAACTTATCTCAGGCAAATCACATTGCAAGCCTGTCAAGACTGCCGAATCTGCTTTTCTCAGTCAGTGAATATCATCAGGGAATAGCAAATTATATTCTGGAAATTCGTCCAAGTTCAGATAAGAACTGAGTTGTAGATAAGTGTGTACTTTGATGATTATATGTTGTGCCCTGGCTGGGCTAATTTGTAATCTGTTTCTGCCCTTGAAATATATTGGATCTGAGATATTGTTGCTGGGTTTTTCACCTCCAAGAGGGAGGTTTTCCCAGGGTATCACTGTGTTATGTGTGCATTTTGTGTTTTTTGTTTCTAACTGTCAATCTGATTGCTAAAATTAACAAAATTTAGCCTTAGAAAAAGATAAGTCTCTTAATTCTTGGCATCCCATTAAGACATAAAAGGCCCCCTTTTTAAAAACAGCATTGTGCAACTAGGCCAAGGGGTACAAATCACTTCAGTCATAAAGCAACAATATTAAAGACTTAGGTGATAAAAACCAAAATATATTTCTCTCAAACACAATAAAACTTCACCCAACGTCCAAGTATAAAATATTACACTATTGTAGAAACAAAGGCCGACCCAACTGCTGAAAATAGACACCTACTAAAAATAGTAATTGCCAAAAATATTAAGCGTGTCCAAACACCAATTTGGCCCAATCTAAGATACACTGAAACTTACTATAAATAGTAAGTGTTAAATGGGCCCGCTAAAAAATAGTAAGTCTCAAACAAGTTGTCTAAAATCACTCCAAAAAGTGTCGTTCATCTCCATTAATCCATCTAAACACACTGACAACATCAAAATACCCCTCTGATACCACTGAGACCAACCCAGAGAGCCAACAACAAATGCACTAAAAGAGAACCAAAAAATGGGGACATTACATATCGCCCAAAAGAATCATCATACTAAGCTCTTCTAAGAAAATGCACCCAACAATGTTCAACTAGGTTTTTTCCCCTAATTATTTTGTTCCTCAAAATAGAGCATAGTATACGTAGCAAGTAAGTGCTCTATTAATTATGACTTGGTACTTTTAAAAAGCTTGTCATATCTGACGAAAAGACTAATTTATTTACATAAGGTCACTGACAGATTAAATAATAAATGAGAAAAGCTCTCGTTAGGCTAAAATAGAATTTTTGATTTAAAATGCTTTTTTTTTTGCTCAACTATCATCATTATACAAATATGCCATCCAAGAAATTTGTTTTCTTTCATAAGTATTGCGTGCTATCACATACTATTAACAAAATTCAATTTTGTTTCTCAAGATGCAAAGAACATATGTTTGCTGCTCTAATTCCGTTTTTTATGAATTTACTTTAGGGAACATCCAGAGCTACACATTACCATGTATTATTTGATGAAAACAAGTTTGGTATATATGATATTCAAATTTTTTAAACAATGTCTTTTTCTTAGTTACTTGCAATGTTATTTCTATTGTAGTGTATAAATATTGTAATATATAATTTTTTATTACAGGTATCAAAGAAGTGCCACAACAATATGTACAAGAATGTTCGAACTCCCTAAGGACTTCTAAAGTATTTTCATTGAGTTTTACTTTCCAGATATTTCTATTGAATTTTCATTTTTAAAGTCGTGATTTTGATGTTTATGCTTGAATTGTATATAGTGGCTCCAATAAACTATACCCATCTGGATGCCGGACAAATGAAATAGCTCTTAGAGGTGGAGGACCTTTCTTGGTTTGGAAGAGGGGAAAACCGTGCTGGAAACCAGATGAGACAGCTCAAAAGAATATCATGGATTTGAATGCATTAATATCTTAAGATTTGATTTCCTTCTTCCCAACTT
This sequence comes from Cryptomeria japonica, assembly GCF_030272615.1. Taxonomy (NCBI): domain Eukaryota; kingdom Viridiplantae; phylum Streptophyta; class Pinopsida; order Cupressales; family Cupressaceae; genus Cryptomeria; species Cryptomeria japonica. Next base: position 681,411,348 of record NC_081414.1, read on the forward strand.
CTTTTCATTAATGCATGCATTGCTGTCCATAGCCATGATTTCTCTATCATTGTCGTTGATCACCACTGAAATTGTAGATCTAAATTACCAGGTTCCTTACCTGGACCCTGCTCCTGTTCCCCCCGGGTCCTGGTCATGGGTCAATTCTTCCTGGGTCCGGACAGGGTCCTGCCCAAGCCCTGTGGGTTCGTCCCTGCTAAACCCAGAAGAACCCAGGCAGAATTTTGCTCTTTTCACAGAAACCGTCAGGAATTTGGTGGAAAAAGTGTTTTTTTTTTTTCACTTTTTAAAATTATTTTTTAATGCCAAAAAGGCATATTCGAACCCCCAATCCTAATTTGATGACTTAAAATACTCTTTAGGAATTATAGGATAAAATTTTGAGAGAGTATAAGGGTAATAAATTCAAGGAAACAGAGCACCCAAATTATTGAAGTCTCTGTTTATCTGTAAGTTTCTTCTTCAATGATGTGTTTTCTAATTTTCTGTAGCATCAGACCTGGTCGATTTAATAATGGTGGGTACATGAATTTTCTTACATTGATCCATGTCCAGCTTCACAATCAAAATATGATCCAAAAAGGGCACAATGAGTTATACATGAATTCCAAATTATGATTTGTGTGTTCGCAGCAGTTGCTCTAATACAAAAATATGGGCCAATGAGTGCTTTGAGAACATCTTCGATGCTGCTCAAGAATTTTTGCTCATCACTCCATAGTTTCATAAAATCTTGCATGGATATAATACGTAATATTTGTGTTATATTAGTTTAAAATTTAAGTTCACTAACAGATTTATGGATGACCTTTGCAAAAGATTTAGAGAGTGTGATTGTTACATTAATTTGTCATTGCAGTCAAAACTGAACACAAAACTAAATCAGTTAGTAAATGATGATATGCTGAAGATAGTTTTGTACAGAATGAAGACAGGAGTACGTGATGGTTATATAGTCTTCTGGATATGCACAAAACGCTCTCAATCTGCACATAGTCATGCCTGGGATTTGCACAGGGGTTGGATATGCACAGCATGCTCTCAGTCTGCATACAGTTGTGCCTTGGATCTGTATGGTGGGTGTTTTTGCTCTGCACACAAATTCAGAAGATGACAAACTTATATAGAAAGTTTGTTCTTTTTTTTTTTTTTAAAAGAGAGAGATCAGAGATTTCGATTTGTTTTTGGTTTTGATATTACCATTAATACCTTCAGTTATATAGTCTGATGCTTCTTGTATCTGATCAGACAGAGATATAAAGTTTGCAGTGACAGTATTCCTAAAAAGAACAAGATACATATCGTTCATAACACAAGTGTTTTTCGGTAGTGTTGATGGCAAATGTTATTAAAATGTTATTGTCAAAGAATAATAAAGAAGCTTTATAAGCACCATCTTTAACGGGTTTTGGTTAAGCATAAGTAAATCGATTGTGATTAAGCATAAGCAGTTCAGTGGTGATTATGACTAAGCCATTCGGTTGTAATTATTGTCTCTTCACAATTCGATAAAAGCCAAAAAGCAATCGATTTGGGAGAAACTAATTCTAGTTGTTAGTTGGCAGTTATCAACTAACCACTAACCAATTATAACTGTTACCAAAGCAGTTAACAGTTCGAACTGAACCATACATATTTCTTGTGGTATAGAATATCTATTTATATGGTAACTTGATCCGATAAAGGAGAGTTGCTGGTGTGCTGTAGTATTTTTCCTAAGTGGAAAAAAATAACTTAATTATTTATTGTACATCTGAAAGCATAGATTCATGTTATGAGTAGTGAAGGATACAAGTATTTTGGAGAGAATCCTATGAATATTGCAGATGGGAGAATCGGATCATGAACTGTCCACATTTATGATTCATATTTCATGCTTCTCTTCTCAGGTATAATCTTTTTTATGGTCTAGTATACTGTCACTTCATTTTCAGATAAAGGTTCAAATTCAGTCTCTACATTATCTCAGAACCGATTGAAGTGTTGTGAAATTTGACAGTACTGAGGAAGCATTGCAGGATTCAGACAGAAGTACTTTTGAAGACTGACAATTTGCTGGATAATATTGTACAAAGTTTTGTGTATCAGTTGTGTAACATCACTTTATTGAAGAATTGTAGGCATTCAGATTCTAAATATTTTACATATCTATGCCTCTAGAATTTTGATGATTATTAAAGTTGAAATCAGTGGTATTGTACATTTATCCTTCAGATAAAGTTGATATTTGTAAAACCTTGAGTTGGTGCTCAAAGGGCTTGGATTGAAAGGGTCGGTGCACTTATTGACAGAGGTTTGGAGACTCCTTAGGGTTGGTGCCCTTAAAACATTTTAATTGGAGTACAAATTGTGAGGCTTACTCTTTGGCCTAGTTTTATAGGTACGTTATTGGTAATGGCCTAGTTTTTGTACCTTTTTTTCACTTTCATAAAAGAGAATTAATATGAGAGTGGGAGTGAAACCCTCAATATTCATTCACTGAATGAATATTGAGGGTTGCACTTCCACTCTCATATAATGTAATGTTATTTGACTATTAGCGTGGTGGTGAATTTTCATCTTACTTACTGCTGCATATATGTATATATTTTTTATTTTTATATGTTTTTGTACTAACGTATCCAAAACCAAAAAAAAAATTTGCCGAACCCGCGAACCCAAATCTTAAACCCAAACCCAAGCCCAAACAGGAACCGGCAACTTAATTGTAGATAAATACACCAAGCTACTATTTTGTATTGATCAATCCATCAACGAGATTAAGGGTAGAATACCTATAGAATTAGGACAATTGCATCGCAATAAAAATCCATTACTACTTTCTTTTGAATAAATAACAAAAACTCTATTTTTTTAACTTCATTTCCATAGCGGATCTTCAATTAAATTTTACCTTTAATATCTGCGCATCCCTTGAATCTCCTAATGAGTACAAGTGCTACTTTTTTTTTAAAATCCTCGCCAGATAATTCTTTAATAATGTTCTCTTGATATTTGACTTTAACAAGTAAAACAAAATTCTCTATACAGACACCAAACTATTAAACGCCAGTATTGAATGGTGATTCCATCACAACTTAACATCTATCAGTACAAGGGCTTTTATAGAGAAAATCATTCTTGAGAAATGAACTAAATTTCACACTAACCATTCTCGGCATCTTTTTGCGTTGTGTAAAGCTGAGTACACTTCCATGAAACCAAAATAACACACTTAATATGTTGCTAATCAAGAATTTAAGAACACGTCAAATCTTGGTAACTTTATCGCCTACCTGTACTTACTATCCTCCTTGACACTGAAATTTTGATTTGTGGGAAACCCCTTGCAAAACTTAGGAAATCATTAACAATTTCATGAGCAACATCAAATTCATAATGCCCAAATTTCTTGGACCTGCTATTCATGAAGATTCTACTATTCATGAAGATTCTCACTGTTTCCAACATAGGAGAGCCTTCCAAAACGCAAGAGCAGAACATAAAAGCCACAACATATAATTTATCATGTATTACGTAGTCTATATCATAAGACCCAATATTCACTGTAAATGTCTTCAAATTTGCTAGCTGTAGAGTCAACTCTGCTATAACCTGCATGCAAAGCATTGCTTTAAGTTTTAATAAGGTCAAGTCGTTAAAATTTGCACTATCAGAATCATTTTAGCATTTTTCTTTAAATAGAAATTCGAAATTGTGAACTAGTGTTTTCCAAAATGTCATTTAAAATTTGGTTTCAAATGATTGAAAAGGAAAGTTTTGAAGTAGATTAAAAGAAGAGAAATACTTACATTTGGATAAAATAAAAATAAGGGATAGTCAATGCACAACTCTTCCAAGTGAGGAAAGCTTTGTAGAACCTTGGGAGGATGGAAGCTCGGATCATCGAAACAGGTAATTTTCTTCAAAGATTTTACTGTTGCAAAATGTTGAAGAAGTGGAAAGTCGGTTTCCAAATGTACACATACAGGCAAACATATATTCACCATTTTCAAGCAATAGCATTGAATAAATTTAATGTGCTCTAATCTTGGGCAATTTGCTTCCATTGAACAGCGAGGACCATCCAGTCCGAGAAGAGCGAAAGACTTAAGACTCGAGGAAAATACTCTGAAATTTGAAGGCAATCGGCATTGGGATACTGTCAAACTTTGAAGAAGGTGACATAATTTCAAAATCACCTCAAATGCCTTTTCACTTAACCCAACGTTTTCAAGATAAAGGGTTTCAAGTTGGGGGAAACCCTGAAATAATGGAGGCACTTTTGTCATCTTAAAATTCTCGAGAGACAAAGACGTAAGACTCACACATGAAAACATGGACTCCGAAACCTCCTGATAAACAAATCCACGGAAGCCACTACATTTCAAATCTACGCACTTCACCCCTGATAAAGAAATCGACAGAAGCCACTTGTGAATGCTACTACCAAACCAATCACAATTGCAAAGCTGAAATGTTTCCAGGCTAACACACTGCATACTAATAATCTTGTCAATTATATCTGCAGCCATATTTTGGCGAGTCAATTTAGATACAACCTTTCTCTTTCTAGAGATAGAACGAATAGAATCAAAAAACTCATCACAAAACTTCAGATGGGGTAACTGCGTCCACCCTCTATACGATTTTCGCGAAACCGCAGAAAAGCGAACAGCTTCAATCAGAGGGAGTCGCGTTAAAATCTGTGAACACAACAGGTCATCTGGAAAATCCATAAGATCTAATTTACCCATTTTTATCGCTAAACCTTCAATTGCCGTGGGAAATTATCCTGGAACATACAATGTGAGAGAGTAAGGACTTATCTGTAACAAACAGCACTAATTAATGCGGAAGGCCAAGCAAACTGGGAGATAGTGACGGAGAGGGCTTCTCCGATGTGAAATTAGAAACTGGGATATCATCACACAGAGACTTCGACTCTTAGGACTTCCCAAATAATAAATCTATCGTTTTGGAGATATTATCACATTTGAATTAAAAAAAGGGGGAATTAGTTTATGTATATGTTAACAAATTAAAAGTTAATTATTATTTTTTAAATAAATATTTATTTTCCTTAAGTTTAGGAGTTCACCTATTTTTTAAGCCCTCATTTAACATTTATTTTTCAAACAATAAGATATTAAAAATTAAATGTATTATGTATTAATAGTTTTTATTAAATATGAATAATAAAAAATAAAGCATGTTATTAATCACATTAATGGTGCTTAATAAGTTTATATTACATAAATAATTTAGTGTAAATTGTTATACATAAAATTAAATAATTAAAATTTATGTTAGAGTGATATAATTTAATATACATTCATTCATATTTTATTCTTATTTCATAAAGATCAAAACCGATGATGAATGATGTGATATGCTTTGATGGCACATCATATTATTTTTAAATAAAAAATTAAATTCTTGAATGGTATAAAGATTGTCTTTACTTTATTTTAATTTATCAACTTTACTCCTAATTGTTGTGGGACATAAATTATTAACTAGCAATTGCACCTAGGTGTGCAATGGATACACCGAAGAGGTGTGGAAGTTCTATCAGGTAAAAAAATTGTCTAGTTTTTGCATACATTTGTGTTGTGCATGATGTCAATTGGTAGGGAGGGATATAGAGGTAAAGAGAGGGAGAGATATAGGGGAAGGGAGAGATGGATAGATTATGGAATAGAGTTAAAGGGAGAGATAGAAGAAGAAATGTGAGGAGATAAAAATAAATACACAATTAGATATAAATATACATTTCTAGAGAGAGAGAGAGAGAGAGAGAGAGAGAGAGAGAGAGAGAGAGAGAGAGAGAGAGAGAGAGAGAGAGAGAGAGAGAGAGAGAGAGAGAGAGAGAGGGAAATATGTCTATAGATAGATGGAGATAGATTAAGGTAGAGGTAGAGATGAAGATAGAGTGAGAGAGGAAGAGGGAGACAAATAGATAAAGAGATAGAGAGGGGGGAGGGAGAGAAAAAGAAAGAGAGAGATAGGGAGATTGAGAGGGAGAGGTAGATGAAGAGATAGAGAGAGATATAGAGTAAGAGGGAGAGGTAGACGAAAAGATTGAGAGATGTAGAGGGAGAGGGAGAGAGAGAGGTAGAGAAATATATATAGATGATGAGATGGATTGGTTAAGAGATAGAGATATAAGAAAATATAGAGAGGGAGAAGAGGGAGAGAGATCTATAGAGATAAAGAAATAAAGAGACAGACAAATAGAGGGAGATATATATATATATATATATATATATATATATATATAAAGTAGACACAAAGATATAGAGGGAGAGAAAGAATGAGAGATATAGATATATGAGGAAGAGAAAAGGAGATGGTGGAACAGATAGAGGTAGGGGGCAGAGGGAGGGATCAAGGGAGGGATAGATGGAAAGAGATAAAGAGAGAGGGAGATAGAGAGGAAGGGAGAGAAAGAGATAGAGATAGGTAGAAGGGGGATAGAGGGGAGAGAGGGAGAGATATGGGTAGAGGAGGGAGAGGGACAAGAGAGGGGAGAGGGAGAGAGATAAGTAGAGGGGAAGAGAAGAGTGGTGAGAGAGGGATAGATAGCTCAATATTGTGAGAGGGAGAGTGAGAGGGATACAAAGAGGAGAGATATAAATAGAGGGCGATATAGACTGATAAAAGTGATACATAAAGAGAAAGAGATAAGGAGAGAGATGGAGAGATATGGCTCGATGGTAGTAAAAAAAATGTAGATAGAAAGAGATACGGGAGTGAGAGGGAGATAGAGAAATTAAGTAATAGAGATGGAGGGAGAGTTGGAAAGAGAGATCTAGAGATAGATGGATAGGGAGAGAGAGAGGTGGAGATATGGATAGAAAGGGATAGAGAGAGGAGTGAGAGGGATATAAAGATATATAGAGCAAGAGAGATGGAGTGAATAAGAGAGAGGTAGAAATAATGAAATATAGATAGAGAGGGGGAATAAAGATAGAGGAGGCAATAGTGAGAGATAGAGGAGGTGATATAGAGAATTAATAAAAAGAGATGGAGAGAGAGAGACAAAGAGATCTAGATACAAATAGGTGTGTGTGTGTGTGTGGGAGAGAGAGAGAGAGAGAGAGAGAGAGAGAGAGAGAGAGAGAGAGAGGATATTATAGATAGGGAAGAGAGATAGAGAAGAAAATAGAGATGGAATGGAGAGAGAGAGAGAGTAACGCCCCATCAAGGGACTCGGGAAATAAATAACCAATAACTCAATTTCAAAGCAAGTAATTAATTTTTTTTAAATTTAAATTTCTAACAATGCATAAATATCTATTATGTGTTCATTTTAAAACACCAAAAGAAAGATTCCTATGTAAGCATAAATCAATAATAAGAAACATATGCAAACACAAAACCTCATAAATATGCAAAACACCCATTGATACAACATATATTTCTACAATCATTTCCTTTTGGAATAATAACAAGTCCAAATCAGAAATACAATAATGCAAAATTTCATGTCTCTTACAACATTCTGGAGGATACATTGCAAATTACATCATAAAGGTAGATAATCTCATAACTGAGATACGAAGACACTGAAACATATGGAATAGGTCCACTTAGCTGCTAACATGCAATTCCTCCAAAGTATTCCCAATGGGTGGAAAAAGCTTCACCACCCAACAATGTGGAACCCGTAGGCCCACCCCCTGAGCTAGGAGATAGACACAAGGCCCCAAACACAAATAAACATGCTAGGGAAGATAATCCAAAACATGCATACTTCCAAAAGATAGAAGGTACCATAACACAAGAAATAAAAATATAGGTAACACACGAGACCTTCAAAAGGCATCTAAAGAACTCCAAAAGGGTTGTACGTAAGATTGACACCATAGGCAACTAGGACACACAAAGGGAAGAGTGTCATTGCATAGTCTCAATGACTCATGCGAAACCATACATTCCTTTCAGGGAGACAAGGTAATGCACGATCTAGCCAGCTCAACATCTCAACAGACGGCCAGGCTTGCCAACTCCATGTCTCAATAGATGGTCAGGCCTTCCCATTCTAACCCTCTGCCTATACGAGCACACGAGGCATGAGCGGGGCACATAATTATCTTGTTAATGTGTAACCCAACCCAAATTTTATTAATGTTATCACTTATTACAAAAATCGCCTATGAGTTACCCTTACAGCCACTTACGGGCCTCGACCCACATAGTGAGCCACTCTCCCTAAGTGTACCTAAGTAGCCTATCACCTAAGGTTCAAGCAAAAATTCAATCTACAAATAAAAGAACCAACATAGACACAAAATCAAGCTTAGCTTACAAAACTAAAATATGACTTCCATGCAAACCCAAATCTTACAAATAACAAATAGAACACAATCATAGATAATAAATATAATTCAATCAAGCCTCATTTCCCCCTAATAATCATTTAAAATCAAATTATATAAATAAAGAGTAAAACGAATACCTGCTTGAAAACCAGTGAAAGAAAAAGAGAGAGAAGAGGATGTTGATGTCAAATTTTGAACATAAAATCTTTTCAAACCAACAACCAAGTTTCAAATTTCAAACCCTTGTCGTTCATGATGGACTCTGCTAGTGGGGATCTTCCCCCACCGCCTATGGACCCCACTTTGGACTCTGTGATGCTGACACTATCTGTCACATCCTCTCCTAGTCCCACGGTGGATTCTCCTTTTGGTTCAGTTATGATTCAGCTTGACAGTTCTACTTTGGTGAGCTCTCTAGTCATGCCCGTGGTTTCTGATCCTATACCTAACGTGTCGGTTGTTCATGATAAGAAAAATATCACTGAACCTCCTACTGATAACACGAATCTCAAAGGTTGGAAAAATGTGTTGGTTGGAACCATTAAGACTGTGGACCCCAACATCATCCACATCTACTCGCAAAATGAGGAGGGAACATCTTTAGAGCTCCCTGACATTGTTCTTGACTGCATCTTACAAAACATGGCTAATACTTTGGTGGGAAAATTCTTCTCCCTACACCCCACAGTGGAGATGGTTAGAAAATGGGTCAAGGACAAATGGAAACTGAAAGGGAGTGTTTCTGTTAGCACCATGTCTAGAGCTCTCTTCCTCTTCAAATTCACTGCCGAGGAGGATGTCACTCTTGTCCTTTCTGGTTGTTGGTCCTACGGTCGAAACAATCTTTCCCTTTGTCGATGGAAGGCTAGTTTTGACCCAGCGGCTAATTTGCAAAAAACTGCTCCGATTTGGGTTCAACTCTCAAGGCTCCCCCTTGAATACTAGGATGAGTCCATCTTTAAATGGATTGGGAATTCCTTGGGTCATTTTGTTGGTGTTGATGAGATTACCAGAACCAAGTCGCGCTTGGTCTATGCTCGTTTCTATGTTCAAGCTACTGTGAGCATGAATCTCCCCAACTTTATAACCCTCAAATCCAGGCTTGGTAGCTGGACTCAAGCCCTTGTTTATGAAAATGCCACCATTTTCTGCCAAAAATGCCACAAAACTGGGCATATTATTTCTCAATGCAAAGCTCTGGTTCCCTTGCCTCTTAAGCTCAAGGGCTCGCCCCTAGATGAAAGCCCTGTGCCAAATGTTCCTCCCATACATCAAGGCCCGGTTGTGGGGCATGTTGTGGCTCCTACTTCTGGCCCGGACCTGCCTCCCCCTGCAGTTGAGGACCTGGTTATGGAAGAATACCCCTTTGCTGAGAGTATTATCAACCTTCTCAAATCTCCTGCAAAGTATGTGGATGAGGCCTCTAAATTGACTCTAAAAGGACAATGCATCTCCCCAATGGCCAGCTCGGTTTCACCAATTGATCAATTGGAAGATGGCGAGATTGTGAGGGGGCCCATTCTCTCCCCAGAGACAGCTCTCTCCTCGACGGTGTTATCTCATCCCACTCTGTACTAGGGTATCCCCTCCCTTGGTGCTCATGGTGCGTCATCCAGCAGTTACATGACTCCTGTTGACGAGGGTTGGATTACTCAAAGACACAAAACCAGGAATGCAAAGCCTGATGTGGGCATGGACCTTAAAGCAGGCCGACCATCGCAAAGACTATCGAGATAGAAGGAAGCAATAAGGGATATTGCCAATGGCAGGCAACGGACCTTGGAGACGTCCATAAAAGGTAAGAAATGAAGGTCCTCTCATGGAATACAAGGGGCCTCAACAACCCCCAAAAGCAATATGCTCTTAAGAATTGTATTTTTGAAAATAAAATTATGGTCCTTCTCCTCCAAGAAGTTAAGATGTCTATGTCTTCCTTTTCCCTTATTGCTGGAAAAAATTGGCTTGGTGCTAAGTTTGTTATCAGTGATGCTACTGGAGCCTCTAGTGGCTTGGTTACCATGTGGGACCCCTCCCATTTCTCTAGCAGTCTTCTCTCCTCCTCGGCCAACCTTTTGGTCTCTAAACTCTCTTCCCCAATGGAATCCTGCCTTCTCATTAATATATATACCCCCAATGTCAGATCAGGTAGACTGAATCTCTAGAATGACATAACTGCTCTAATACAAATAATGCCAATGCCCACTAGTTGATTGTGGGTGATTTCAACTCTCCTTTGATCCCCTCTGAGAATTTGGGGGGCCTCCTAGAGTACTCTGACATTATGACTGATCTTGTCGACTTCATTGGAAGGAATGGGTTAATGGATGTGGAACTAACGGGGCAAAAATTCACTTGGTCCAATCTTAGGAAGGGAAAGGATCTTATTCAATTCAGACTTGACAGATTTCTCATCTTGGGCAATTGGGGAATTGGTCCCTCCTTGAAGCTCACTGCCCTCCCCAGAACGGTCTCTGATCACAACCCCCTGCTCCTTTGGAATACCATGAATGCTATAAGGAAAAATCATCCTTTTAGGTATGAAATTATGTGGAACTCTCATCTAGAGTTCAAGGACCGCATTAAAAGATGGTGGAGCACCTGCATCCTTGACAAACCTATGTTTAGGATTGCCCAGAAGCTTGATTTGGTCAAAAGGAATGTCTGGGGTTAGAATAAATATACCTTCGGGGACATCTTCAGGCAAAAAAAGTAGCTCAATAGTAAACTGACAGCTATCCAAGAGCGCATTGATCAAGGTGACTCCCTTGAAGCTACCCATATGGAGGAGGCTGCTCTCCTCAGAAAATGGAAGGAAAATTCCCACAAAGAAGAACTCTACTAGAAACATAAATCTCGAGTTCAATGGCTCAAAGAGGGTGAAAATAATATGACTTTCTTTCACAGATCTTCTATTATCCACAGGCGTAGAAACCACATCTCCTCCCTCTTGGATGATAACAATCAAGAGGTCAATGATGAGGATAGTTTGAGCACACTGACTACTAACTATTTTGCCACTTTGTTTAGGGAATATGGTGACTCTAGGACCCCTATTGGGGAGGATCTTCTCAACTGCCTCCCGCCTCCCCTCTCGGTGGAAGATAACAACCTCATTTTGGCCCCTGTTTCTGAGGAGGAAGTCAAGTCCGTTGTTTTTTCTATGGGTTCCTTCAAAGCCTCGGGTCCTGATGGTCCCCCCCCCCAACTTTTTTCCAAGATTTATGGGATGTGATGAGCCCTAATGTTGTTCTAGCCACTAAGGATTTTTTTTAGATCTGGAAGGCTTCTCAACAAGCTCAATTACACCTTCATTGCCCTTGTCCCAAAAGTTCAAGAGGCGTCCAGTCTCAAGGAGTTCTGCCCTATCAGTCTCTACAACACTATTTATAAAATCTTCAGCAAAGTTCTTGTTAATAGGCTCAAACCTTTCCTGGATTCTCTGATTAGCCCCACCCATAAAGGTTTTGTCCCAGGTAGACAAATTCTTGATGCGGCCATCTCTACTCATGAGAAAATTCACTCCATGGACAAGTGTCATCAATCAGGGATGGTGCTCAAGCTTGACATCTCCAAGGCTTATGATAGAGTCAACTGGAAGTTCCTTTTCAAAGTTCTCAAGACAATGGGTTTTGGAGATAAACTCATTAAACTTATTGGGGAATGTTGTTGGCATTTTTAGATTGTTGGCATTTTGCATATAGATTGCATTAATGATATGTTGTCATTGATGTCAATTGAAATGGTGAAGGGTATGCATGATATTGTTGATGTTATTGTTGTTATTGCTATTGTCTTGTAACCGGTATAATAAACTTTAAGGAAGATGTTGTAACCGGTATAATAAACTTTAAGGAAGATGTTGTAACCGGTATATTGTAGTTTGTAAGTTGAACCAGTGTAAAGGGTTAAACCTTTCTATGTTATATAACCGGTAAACCCTACTAGTTATTTTTTGTTAAACCCTAACCGATCAAGTTTCTTGGTTTAAGATCTAATGTTGAGTGGTAATGATGGAGACACGTGTGATCATTGTATGATGATTTTTTCAGATTGATTTGGCGCGTTTGTTATCTTGGAAATGAGCAAAGTGGATTGCATCTAATGCATAGCACGTGATGAATTACAATGTCTGATGAAGTGGTGATCATGGAGCGGTAGGAATTTTCTTGATCAATGTGAAGAGATTGTTACAATTTATAATGGTCAAGATTGTGCTGACTTGTTTGTAATCTCGATGATGGGAATTAGGTTTTTGTTGTATTACCGACCTAGTTGATTTGTATTTAAGGTTGATGATAATGTTTTGTTAAGTGTTGGCAAAGTTGACAAGATTGGCAGAAACTACTTGAGTGTGTGGTTGCCTAACTGGTGGATGGATCTGTAGTTTGAGTAAAGGAAAATTGAAGCTTAAGAAGGATCTGATCAAGCAAATGTAGTGCTATTCAAACAGATCAAGAAAACATGTTATTTTCTAACAATTACAATAGAAATTGAAATCCCCTAACTGGGTAAGCTCCAACAAGCTTGGTTACTTTCTAAATCCTCTAACAAGGTGGTCCATTAGTTTGGATTCTCAAACCCTATAGCGAGGTTACTCCTAACAGGGTATTGTGCTTTTCATGGCATATTTGTAAATCCCTTAACCAGGTGATTCCTAACATAATTAGTTCTTAACATGACTTATTGTAAAAGCTTTAACAGGCTTGGCTCCTAATAGGGTGAACTTCATAAGAGTTCAAATAGCTATCCTTGTGAGTCTCATCTCACCGTGGTTTTTACCTATTTGGGTTTTCCACGTATAAATATTTGTGTCAAGTGGTGAATGTTTTTGTGGTTATGATCTTATTTGTTGATTTGATTAACTACTTAACTATTCTGATAAGGCATGATAATTGGAAGCATTGAGAGGTGAATATGTTGACATATGATTAATCATTTTGATGTTTACAAGATTGAAGTTGTTTACTATTAAGTTGTCATAACAGTCAAACCGGTTGATGTTGGTAATCCCTGAGATATTATCTTGACTGAGTTATTTGTTGATAAGTTTATGTTTGAGTTTGGGAGTTTGTATCAATTTTTCAGTATACTAATTCACCCTCTTAGTATTCTATCGGATACTTATTCTTTTATCATACAATCAATTTTTATCAGAGCGTCTCAGGTCCTCTTTAACCTAAAGCCTAACAAATTGAGGAAAAGATCTTGTAGATCATGATGAAGAAATAAAGAAGTTCAACAAAGATAACTATAGGATATGGAGTGACATAATGAAGATTTACATTAAGAGTCTTGGTAGTCAGTATTGGGATCATATAGAAACTAAGGATACTGCACCTACTGGAACTCTGACTAATGATCAGAAGAAATAACAACAAGAGAATCATCAAGCATTAGAGGCTATTATCAGTTCCATGTCTGATGTTGAATATGTAGATGTTCATGGTCTTGAAACTGCATATAAGTATGGACAAAACTTGAAAAGATTTATAGCGGTGATGAACATGTTAAGATTGATAAAGAGGAGAGTTTAAGAGGAAATTTTGATGACATGAGAATGTCTGAAGGTGAGAATATCCAACAGTATGGTCAAAGGATAAAAGAGATAGTTGGTGAAATAAAGAGTGCAGGAGGGAAAGTGGAAGATGCCATAGTGATCAGTAAGGTACTGATAACCCTGCTACTGGTCTATTCTATCTGAGTTGCAGCTATTCAAGAGCTGAAATCCATTGAAAAAACAAAGGTAACTCTTGACTCTATCATTGGCAAACTGACTGCTTTTGAACTAAATGGCTATGATGGTAGTGTAAAAAAATCAAAATATGCATTTAGAGCTTTTGTCTCTAATCCACCTGTGAGAAGAAGTAGAGATACCGGCCATAGCTATGAATCTAGATCCAGCAGAGATGTTGATGATGAAGACAGTTTAGTGGAGCTTGAAGCATTGTTGGCAAAATGACTACCCAGAGGCACTGGGAAATATAGAGGTAAGCTATCATTGAAATGTTTTGCTTGCAATAAGATTGGTCATATAGCAGCTAATTTCCCTAATGATGAAAATAAATACAAGAGAGACAAATTTAATAAATATAAGGGTAACGGAAAGAGAGATTGTCTTGTTGCTATTGACAGTGGTATTACTGATGAAGAATCTGATGATTATGCTAGTGAAGATATTATGTCTGTAGCTATTAAGGAAGAGATATCGGATTAGAAGGCACTAGTGTCTAGGATGGATAACTCTGATGATTGGATCATTGATAGTGGTTGTTCACATCACATGACCGGTGATCGGAGCAAATTTCTTTCCTTGAAGGAATTTGATGGTGGTGTTGTCAGATTTGGCAATAACTCACCCTGTATGGTTAAAGGTAAGGAAGTTATTTCTCTTAATGGGAAGAGCAGTGTTGACGATGTGTATTGGGTTGAAGGCCTAAAGCACAATCTTCTGAGTGTGGCACAACTTAATGACATAGGATACCCACTGAAGTTTAGAAATGGAATGTGCAAAATCTTTGACAACAAAGGTGAATTGATTGCAACTGGAAAACAGACCAGAGGTAATCTATTTCATCTTAATCCTAAAGTTAGAAACTGTTTGATTGCAAAGATACATGATAGTTGGCTTTGGCATAGGAGATTTTGTCATATAAACTTTGATAACATTGTTAAAGTGAGCAATTCTAAGATAGTAAGAGGTCTACCTCAAATAGACAAACTGGTTAGTGCTCTTTGTAAAGAATGTCAGTTAGGAAAGATGACTTCTTCAACTTTCAAGAGAAAGTCCTTCTCAACATAGCACTTGTTAGATCTGGTTCATACAGATCTATGTGGACCAATAAGAACTAGAAGTATTTCAGGTGATAGATATTTCATGATCTTCATTGATGATTATTCAAGGATGATGTGGGTCACATTCTTGAAGGATAAGAATGCATCTTTTGGTAAATTCAAGGCATTTAGAGCCTTAGATAAGAAAGAGAGTGGAAAAAAGATAAAATGTCTGAGAACAGATCAAGGCGGTGAATTCACTGTATTGTGATGAGAATGGTATCAAGCAGCAACTTTCTGCACCAAGGACACCACAACATAATGGTATAGCAGAAAGGAACAACCAGTCAGTGGTTGAAGCAGCTAGAACTATGTTGATACAAGGAAATGTAGCAAAAACATTTTGGAGAGAAGCTGCAAGTACAACGGTCTACACAATGAACCGAGTTCTGGTGAAAAGAGGTAAGGACAAGACACCTTATGAGTACTGGTATGGAAGATCACCTGCTGTTAGCTATTTTAAAATCTTTGGTAGTAAGTGTTTTATTAAAAGAGGTGATTACATAAGCAAGTTTGAAGCTAAGAGTGATGAAGGCATATTGATTGGCTATTCCACCAAGAGTAAGGCCTACAAATGCTTCAACAACCAGACATGAAAAATTGTTGAGAGTGCTGATGTTCATGTAGATGAATGTCCTAAAATTTCAGAAGGAACCTGTTTAGAGAGAAAGGATGAAGATCCTTACATTTTTCTTTTGGAACCTGAAACTGTTAAATCAGAAACTGGTAAAGAAAATCCTAATGTACTTGTTCAACTAGAACAAATAAATTCAGAGGAAGAAGACAATGAAGAAGTTGAACCTAAAGAGAATGATCATGTTATTCCTAGATATGTGAGACTGCATCACAGTCTTGAGCAAATTATTGGGGATAAGGATGCTGGAGTACTAACTAGAAGGAAAATTAGAGAGAACTCTTGCATGATCTCCACCATTGAACCTAGAAGTGCTAAGGAGGCATTTGGTGATGATCATTGGGTGAGCAATGGAGGATGAATTGAATCAAATTGAGAAGAACAACACTTGGACCCTGGTACCCCAACCGGTAAACAAGAATGTTATAGGTACTACATGGGTGTTTGGGAACAAGTTAAATGAAGATGGTGTTGTAGTTCGCAACAAGGCAAGATTAGTTTGCAAGGGTTATGTGCAAGAAGAAGGAGAAGATTATCGTGAAACTTTTGCACCGGTAGCAAGACTGGAAGGAGTTAGAACATTACTTGTATTTGCAGCCCATAAGAAGTTCAAGGTATACCAGATGGATGTTAAGTCTGCATTTTTGAATGGGATATTGGAAGAAGAGGTTTATATAGAGCAGCCTAATGGTTATGCATTGACAGATAAGGAAGACATGGTATGCAGATTGCATAAAACTTTATATGGATTAAAGCAGGCACCCAGAGCATGGTATGAACAACTTCATACACATCTGATGAAGATAGGTTGTGCAAGAACTAGTGATGATGACAACATTTATCTCAAGTCTAAAGGAGATGAAATACTGGTTAGTGAAGTATTTGTTGATGACATTATATTTGGAGGTAATGATGTCATGAGCAACAATTTTGCAATGAAATGAAGAATGTTTTTGAGATGTCGTTAGTAGGGGAAATAAAAAAATTCATAGGCTTGCAGATACAATAGATGAAGAATGGTATTTTCATTACTCAATCTAAGTATGTGGAAGAAGTTTTGAATACTTTTGGCATGAGTGACTGTAAACTAGTTGGAACTCCAATGGTTACAGGTTGTAAATTGTCTAAGGAAGATGCATCCAAGTCTGTAGATGAAAAGGAATACAGGTCAATGATTGGCAAATTGCACTATGTTGTTTACAGTCGACCGGATATTGCCCATGCAGTTGGTATAGTTGCTAGATTTTAGAAAAATCTAAAGGAAGCACATATGATAGCAACCAAGAGAATTTTTAGATATCTGAAAGGTAAAGTTGACTATGGGTTATGGTATCCATATGGAGGAAACTTTGATTTGAAGGCATACACTGATGTTGATTGGGCAGGAATTTTTGATGTCTGGAAGAGTACTACCGGTGGAGCATTCTTTCTAGGAGGAAGGCTAGTTTCATGGAGTAGTAAGAAGCAGAGTTGTACTTCACCAATCTACTACGGAAGCTGAGTATGTGGCAGCTTACATGAGTTGCACACAAGCTATTTGGACGAGGCATATTTTGGAAGGTTTGAAGATGAAGATCTCGGAACCTATAAAGATTTTGTGTGATAAATAGAAAGTGCAATAAATATTTCTAAGAATCATGTTTTGCATGCAAGGACTAAGCACATTGAATTTAAGTATCACTTTTTGAGGGAAAATATTCAAAGTAAAGATGTTATCTTAGAGCATGTTTCTACCCAGGAGTAGCTTGCAGATATCTTTACCAAACCTCTGCCTAAGACCACTTTTGAGTATCTTAGAAGTCAATTGGGGGTTGTCCCTCTTCATGAAATCAATTGAGCATGATGCTAATTGCATCAATCCCTAAATTACTTGCAGAATCTTACATGGATTGATATTTTTTTTGGAAGTGGATGTATTCCACAGGGGGAGCATCAAGTTGCAGTATGTTGATGCACTATGAAAATTTGGAATTACATGTTTTACTTTCAATTTGGCATTGTTGTCAAAGGGGAGAAGAATTATGTGATTGAGGAGAAGAATTATGTGTCTGATTAGGTGAACCAGCAACTGACTGAAGACAGACAAAGCATGGTGAATACTTGGTAATGTAAACCAGGATTCCTATTCACCAATCCACAAAAACAATCAGATGCGTTGATATTTGTATTTCCATCAATGCCAAAGGGGGAGATTGTTGGAATTTTGCATATAGATTGCATTAATGATATGTTGTTATTGATGTCAATTGAATCGGTGAATGGTATTCATGATATTGTTGATGTTATTGTTGTTATTGCTATTGTCTTGTAACTTGTATGATAAACTTTAAGGAAGATCTTGTAACTGGCATATGGTAATTTGTAAGTTGAACTGGTGTAAAGGGTTAAACCTTTCTATGTTATGTAACCAGTAAACCTTACCAGTTGTTACCCGTTAAACCCTAACCGTTCAAGTTTGTTGGTTTAAGATCTAATGTTGAGTGGTAATTATGGAGACACATGTGATCATTGGATGAGGATTAGTTCAGATTGATTTGGCATGTTTGTTATCTTGGAAAGGAGCAAAGTGGATTGCATCTAATGCATAGTGCGTGATGAGTTACAAAACCTGATGAAGCGGTGATCATGGAGAGGTTGGAATTTTCTTGATCAATGTGAAGAGATTGTTACGATTTCTAATGGTCAAGATTGTCCTGACTTGTTTGTAACCTTGAAGATGAGAATTAGGTTTTGTGGTGTTACCGACCTAGTTGATTTATATTTAAGGCCGATGATATTCTTATATTAAGTGTTGGCAAAGTTGACAAGATTGGCAAAAACTAGTTGAGTGTGTGGTTGTCTAACCGGTGGATGGATCTGCAGTTTGATTAAAGGCAGATTGAAGCTTAAGAAGGATCTAATCAAGCAGATGTAGTGCTATTCAGGCAGATCAAGAAAACTTGTTGTTTTCTACCAATTACAATAGAAATTGAAATCCCCTAACTGGGTAATCTCTAAAAAGCTTGGTTACTTTCTAAATCCTCTAACAAGGTGGTCCATTAGTTTGGATTCTCAAACCCTCCAATGAGGTTACTCCTAACAGGGTATTGTGCTTTTCATCAAGGCATATTTGTAAATCCCTTAATCGGGTGATTCCTAACAGAATCAGTTCTTAACAAGACTTATTGTAAAATCTTTAACAAGATTGGCTCCTAACAGGGTGAACTTCAGAAGAGTTCAGATAGCTATCCTTGTGAGTCTCATCTCACCGTGTTTTTTACCTATTTGGGTTTTCCATATATAAATATTTGTGTCAAGTGGTGAATGTTTTTATGGTTATGATCTTATTTGTTGATTTGATTAACTACTTAACTATTCTGATAAGGCACGATAATTGGAAGCATTGAGAGATGAATGTGTTGACATATGATTAAGCATTTTGATGTTTACAAGATTGAAGCTGTTTACTATTAAGTTGTCATAACAGTCAAACCGGTTGATGTTGGTAATCTCTGAGATATTATCTTGACTGAGTTATTTGTTGATAAGTTTATTTTTGAGTTTGGGAGTTTGTATCAGTTTTTCAGTATACTGATTCACCCCCCCCCCCTCCTAGTATTCTACCAGATACTTATTCTTTCAGCATACCATCAAATGCATATCTATGGTCACCTACTTTGCACTTCTCAATGAGAGCCCTCTTGAGAAGTTCAGGGCCTCCAGAGGTTTGCGACAAGGGGATCCTCTCTCTCCTTACCTTTTCATCATCCTTGCTGAAGTGTTGGCTTCTAATTTGAACTCCATGGTTTGCATGGGATCTCTCTTGGGCATCAAACCTGCCTATACGACACCTCCTAATGTTCTGTAGCAGTTCATCGACAACACTATTCTCTTTGGTATCTCCTATGTGTGGGAAGCTAAGGCTTGGAAATCCTTTCTCAACTCTTATGCTCTAGCCTTTGGCCAACACATTAAATATGAGAAGAGAAACATTTAATTCTTTCACACTCATGTCCAACTCCAAGATAAAGTCTGTAGAATCCCTGGTTGTCAAAGGGCATCCCTCCGTGGCACCTACCTTGGTCTCCCTTTTTATTGTCAAAGATGTCTCCAATTCCTTCTAGATCTCTATCCTTGAAAGAATGCAGAAGAAGTTGGTTGGTTGGAAAGGTAGATTCTTCAGTAGTGCTGGGAAATTACAGTTGCTCTCCTCCTCTCTCCAGGGGATCCCTGTGTACTTCCTCTCCCTTTTTAAGATTTTTGTAGCTATGGCTGCTAAGCTGGACAATATCCAAAACACTTTCCTTTGGATGGGGATGGAAGAAAAGAAGAGGCTCATCTTGGTGGGCTGGGACAGAGTTTGTCTACCGAAGGCCATGGGCGGGTTGGGAACCCACAAAATCTCTAGGTTCAGTAAGTCCCTTATGACCAAAATTGCCTGGAAGCTTTTGAATAAGGATGCAGATTGGAGCAGGATCATCAGGGTCAAATACTTGGGTAATGGGGACTTTTCCTCTGTTTTGAAAGTGGAGGGCCTCCCCAAGGGTTCCAAAATTTGGAACAATATCTTGAGTTGCAAGGACCCTTTATCCCATGGTATGAGGTGGCTTATTGGAAATATTATCTTCTGGGAGGATTGTTGGTTGGGAGAGAAGCCCCTTGCTTCTTCCCCCTCCCTTAGAAGGCTCCAGGATGCTGCCAAAAGCTTCTTTGGAGAAAGGGTCAGTGATTATTTCAGCAACAACACTTGGAGGGCTTTGGAGGACTGTTGCATTGGTCATCCCTTCTTCCTCCCTACTACTAGAGAGCTCCAGAAGCTTTTGGCTGGCACGTTCCTCCCCCTTTTTCCTAGGGAAGATAGATTCATTTGGAAGTGGGACCCTTCTGGGGACTTCTTTGTTTGAACTGCCTATGACAGCTTGCTAAGAGAACCCAATTTCACCTCTATCTGGAAAGAGGTCTGGAATCCCCAACTTATTCACAAGATTAATTTCTTTTGGTGGACTACTCTCCTCAATAAAATCTTGACCCAAGATAATTTGGTCAAGCGGGGATTCCAATTTCCTAATAGATGCATCCTCTGCAAAAATGATGAGGAAAGTCCTTCTCATCTCTTCCTCCACTGTGCCTTTTCTCGGGAGCTCTGGGGGATGGTCTACAACAAGCTCAATATCAGTTGGATTATGAATGACAATTTGTTAAGTTTGTCCCAGGAGTTTCAGGGCCCCTCTTCCAACCCCCTTATCCAACAATTGTGGAAGAATATCCTCCCTCATGTGAGCTGGAGTATTTGGAAGGAAAGGAATGACATGATATTCAGGGACAAAGAGGCCTTTGTGGAAACTGTGTTTGCTCGATTCCTAAAGTTAATTCTTGAGAATATCTTTGTTTCTAAAACCCAGTTGGCCTCCAAGACCCCCTCTACTTGGGACTGGGAAATTGCTAGATGTTGGAACATCCCCCCCTCATTCTCTCTTGTTGACTATTCTAAGAGACTCCTAAGGCAAAGCATGGTCTAGTCCGCTCCGACTACACATTTCAAAATTAATTTTGATGGGGCTGCCAGGGGGTCTAGCTACTGGTGGATGGGTTATCAAAACCCATTTGGGGGGCCTTGTTGCTACTTATGCGGGCAACCTGAATGGGCATTCCTCTAATAAGGCTGAAGCTATGGCCTTAGACTAGGGAATTCGTCTCGCCCTCACCATGGGAATCATGATTATGGACATTGAGGGTGTCTCCAAGCTCATCATTCATGCTGTCAAAGGGAGGAATATGATTAATTGGACCATTGAGGGAACCATCAGGGACACCCTGAGGCTCATCTTTGGGCTTGATTCGTTTAAAATTATGCATGTCTATAGGGAAGGCATTAAAGTGGCAGATGCCTTGGCGGCTATTGGCCTAAATCTTTCAGGTTTGAGATGTTGGAGGAGCCATAATTCCCTCCTAGACCATGTTAACTTCTTTCTTCAGGAAGAGAAATCTAAAATTCCTACCAATGATTGAGCCGTTGCCAAGTGTTTTCCTTACTCTCATCTAGAGATTTTGGTTTCATAATTCAAATCATGAGAATATCCCTTTGATCTATGTCTATGTGGTGGTGACTCATTCTGCTAGGCCGACGGTGATGGACGTGCTGCTTTGTTGGAAATTCCTTGGGGCTTACTGTGTCATGATGAGGTATGATTGGATTGGTAATGTGTTGGTTGCCGCTGGTATTTGTTGGCTCTTCATGCCTCATAACTAGGAAAACATTTCTAAAATTGATTTCAATTTTTCCCATGCACCCAACCTCATGTCTCATTTAATGACGTTGGACTTGCACACTTCCCATTGTCTTTTCTCAACTTGCTTCTTGAAGGGTCTCTGGAATTCTCTGCTAATTTTTTTTCATGTCTAAAGAAGCTCTGTTGGCGGAGGATATGGGGGATGAAAGAGTTAGATACGAACTGAACAATCCAGAGGATTTCAAGAATGACCCCCTGGTCTGGAATTTATGTGTTGACGGAGGGGTTGTCAATTTTTTGGATTGTCTACAGGGCCACGATGAGTAACTCTCGATTGCTTTTGCCTCCTCCTAGTCTGGGAGGCGTGTCTCGATGGGCAATATTTCTTTTGATGTCTTTGAGGAGATAATTGCCTAGGCTATGAAGCTGGTCCTCAACAGACGATGCTGGAAGTGCACCAACCATGTTACCAACAACGAAGGTTTGAAACGCTTCTTCCGCAAACGCAAGGAACCTGTCAAACTCCAGGGTGGGTTTGATTGGGAAGAGCATAAACACCCATGGAATATGATCTGCCTTATGATCATGAAGTACTTCACTCTTGAGGGCAGGCACAAGGTATTTTACTACTATCATTTGCCCCTTCTGAATCATTTCCGCAATAATGATTTGCTCTATCTACCCTTTTATTTACTGCATTCAATTGAAAGCTCTGTTAAAGACACCATGGATCCCAAGCATTGGGATAAGCCATCCTACCTCCTTCACCAGGGCCTCATTTACAAGTTGTACAAATTTTTTGAGGCCCTTTGCCCTCCCCCCCTGGAACCTCTCGCTCTCTCAACCCCCATGCCTAGTCCTCAGTAGCTTGTTGCCCTTTCAATGGCTTTCCCCAAATTTTTCCAGTATCCTCATGAAGGTTTTGCTACGACCAACTTCTCCATGTCTCTGCTTGCTTATGCCTCTGTTGTTTCTTTATCTGTGGTCTCCCCCAACTTGACTTTGTCCGCCTCTCCCAATGTTTCCCGCTCCTTGCCCAACGGAAAAGGCAAGACCCTTGTTAAACACAAACGTATTGTCTTTGATGACAATTCATCCTCTAAGGATGCTGAGAATGGTAATCCTTCCCCTCATTCTAAGGTTAAAAGGAGATCCTCCAGATTGGCTTCCAAAAGCTTGCGCAAAAGGAAGACCCCTGTGATAAAAAATATTGACTCGAAGGAGGAGCCCATTAAGGACAAGAAGGGAGAGGACCCTACTACCACTATGGGGGCCCCTGATGGGGATGTTGTGGATGTGGATATGACTAGGGACCCCATGGTTCTGAACATTGTTGGTGTCGCTGGCACAGACAATTTTGAGATGCGAACCCAAGACTTTGTTGATGTTAAGGATAGGGCCCCTATGAACATGGGCACTATGGGTGTCATGGGTGAGGAAAATTATGATACCAAAGCCGTGGACTCTGGTAACTTGGACTCGGATTTAAAGATGGCAAAACAGGTGATGAACTCTCTTCCCCTGATAGGCCTGGGAAATGATATTGATTGTTCCCCTCCTGAAGATATGGCCAAGGCGATGGATAAGACTATGGATGACATGGCTACTATGAACCCCCAAGGTGTCCCTACTCTGGAACAAATGGAAAAGTTGCACATGGATGTGTTGGAAATCATGCAGAGGATTGAGAACCTGGGCCCTATGCTTGAATTGCAGGCTATCATGGACGATGTCAATCAACTCAAGAGAAAGATGGAGGCATGGGATGCCGAAATTGTGGGCCTTAACAAATTTTATCTAGAGGTTTTACATAGCTCAACGCTCACCCTCTCTTTGTTGAGGGAACGTACTGCGGACACAGAGGAGGATAAGCAGGAGGCTAAGGACCTGTATAAGTTCTTGGCTAATGAATGGAACAGTGTCATTGATGCCACTGGGGTGCGAAAGGCACCCCTGTAGTTTGTTTTGTGTTTTCTGCTATTATTTTTAATTTTCTAAGTCTTGGTCTCCTTTTGTTGTTAGTTGCTGTTAATATTGATATAGTGTTGGTTTCTTACTGTGGTCTCGTTAATAGTTCTTCTATGTAAAGGGTCAGTGCCCTTGTTCTCACTGCTTTTTTAATAAAAAACAATTAAGCTCAAGAAATTCCAATCACACTTCAAAGAAAATCTGAAACTGTATTAAAAACAATTAAGCTCAAGAAATTCCAATCACACTTCAAAGAAAATCTGAAACTGCAAATTCTTGTCCTCAAACATTCTCTCAAAACTTCAAAAGAAAATAATAATAATAACCTTCCAATCCGTCCCCATAAATAAAACACAATTTCCTAAATAAAGCACACAAAAAGAAAAAAACCTAAACCTAAAAATATTTAATAAATAAATAAACAATTAAAATATAATTATCCATAAAATAAGACAACTAGTTCCACCTCAAAGAAAAATAAATAAATAATAAAATATCCACTTGCATAATAATTAATAAACAATAAACAATAAACATTAAGTAATAAATAGTAAATCACAACAATAAATAATAAACAATAAATAAAACAACAATGAATAATAAACAATAGATAATAAACAAGGAATAATAAATAATAAATAAATAATAACAATAAACCATAATAAACAATAATAAATAATAAACAAATTAAACAATAAACAATAAATCATAAATCATTTATTAAATATTATCCAACAATAAATCAAAATGATGCTTAAAGTCACAATAACCTTTAATTAATCATTTATAAAGTGCATCCCACTCAAACAAATTATGAAATAGTGCTAACATCTAAACAAGACTCGCCACTAAGAATTGGGTAATCAAATATTGTTGACGTGACAAATTTGAGGGGTTGAAATAAAAATTAGATAATTGTCCCTAGATTAGGACAATGGCTAGGTTTAGGTATAATTTGGGCCTTGCACTATGTCCTTTTACCACCATTGGGAATTATAAAGACATGCTCAGACTTGAGGAACTAGATGGAGTCGATGTCTAGTACCTGCAATCCTGCACCAAAACACATTGTATACATACATATATACACATGTATCTCTTATCCCAACTATTGATAGGAAATCGTGATGTCGTATGGAGCTCACGAATGAGTAATAAGAAATCATTCTTATCAACCCAAATTCCAAGAAAATAATGCATAGAATCTCACATCATCAATAATCAAATAATATCATTAGAACATAGACTAACATCACATAATGCATCATAATGAATCATCAAAATAGAATCTACGTCATAAGTATTTCAATCTAACATCAATATCCAACTCAATGAAATATAACAATAATCATGTCCTGAAATACATATAAACAACATAACATAGTCTAATAATAAGGACTACGTGAATGTAATCATTCACATAGATCAGTGAAATGAACCACACAAAATGAATCAAACATAGTCCAAAAATTAAAATAGCATGTATATGAAGCAAAGCATGGAGGGGTCCTACATCCCCCCTAGAACTAGGCTTACTCCTGGAAGCCTGTAAACAAGAACAAGACAAGTACAATACACAACCTTTAAATGTTATCGACACTTAACAACAATCCTTCAATGCATCGATAATTCTAGACCACAACAAATCTTATATTAACAACAAGGTCTAACAAGAAGAATCCACATGATTCTTTTGCTACCAATCCAAGCTTATACAAAAATACAATGAGCACAATATAATGATCCTACTTTATTTGATTCCTAATCCAAGTATAATGCAACATCAAATGCATATTAAAATCTAACATGGGCATTCATGCTTAAGCATTATCATCTAAAACATGCAGTTGTCATTTACAGAAGACAACATTTACACCATGATCTTCCCTAATGCAATATTATAAGATTTACTTTTGTCCAATCACACATTACTAACCATTTCATATACTCGAAATAATTTCAATTGCAAACAATTATATCATCATATTTTAATCCTTTTGTTGATTTACAATTTTATTATTACACAATCACATGTGTTACATTCTCCATGATTTCCTCCCTTCTACATACTATCAGAGGCTCGTAATAAACATGATAGAAAAGAACACTTAACACATGAATAGGACCAGCAACATCAAACATTTAGAATAGTCACCATGAGATTTGTTAAAAAAGAAAACCCAAGTGGGGGAATTTCATCAATTCAACATTAAATCAAGAAGTGCGTGCAATTTCAACAATAAATTTAGTGCGACAAGTGTCACAACATATATAGATAGAAGAATTCAGTGGCTGATTCTAGACATAAGAAATTTGAAAAATTCAATACTAGCCCATAAAACATAGAAGACAACTCACAAAAGCTGCAATAAGTCATCAACTACAAACAAATTTCACATAATTGAGTGACTAACATTAACCACAAATGAGGGAGTAACCGCTACACAACGCTCGAAGACACAATATCCAGGATGAGTTAGAGAAAATACACCAAACACAACAAACACTTGAATTATCCTACACTTCATTTTAAGCAACATTTATGCAACAATATATTCAATCATGAATTCTACTTACTTGCAGTCACTACTATTTTAATGCATTTTAAATTTTTTTTTAAGGGCAAACGCTTTTTTGAATGGAGCTATAAACTAGTGAGATCACATGGGAGGACCTCATCTACATGTCATGAGCCAAGACATCCTCGATGAAGCACCTGCCGCTGACAGTGAGAGTCGACATCAAACTTTACCCTACATCTGTGCTAGGACTTCCTCATGATACGTGCTACTAGATTGGTATGTCGGCACTAGCGAGGCAAAGCAGATGTTTTTCCAAGATGGGGGACCTATGGACAGTCACAGTCAGCAGGGGGTGGGATAAACCTCCACCTCACCGTACTGCCCAGCTTGGACGACACGACATGAGGCTCGGGGGTTTCGACCCCGAGACCTCTACTCGGAGGTGCATAGCCTACAACCACTGCGATATGGGGACAACCCCCTATGCATATTTTATTATATTATAAAAAGAAACAAATTTTCATTTATTTCGCCTTAAAATATGCTAAAATTCAATAATGGCATTATTGAATATATATCCAATATATTTATATATATTGAATATATATGCATCATTATATTTTATTTATTTAAAAATGATCTTTCTTTAAATTAATGATTCTTTTTTAACAATAATTATACTTATTCAACTAATAATTTTTTGTTAAATTCTAAAAGCAATAAAATGGAATTTTTTTATTTAAATTGATTCTTAGTATCTCTCCTTCCCCTTCCCCATCTCCATCTATATCTCATTATCTCTACCTTTCTCTTATTTCCATCTCTCATGATCTCTATATATCTATATATCTATCTATCTATCTATCTCCCTTTCACTCCTCTCTCTATCTCTTTCTATTCATATCCTCCATATCCCTATTATTTTTATCTCTCGTCCTATACCTCTTCACCCTTTATATCTCCACCTATCTCTCATTCACTCCTCTCCCTTCAACTCTCCTACTCTGTATCTTTATCTCTATTTCTCTCCATCTCCTCTCCTCTCTATATCTCCCTCTCATCACTCAATCTCCTTCTATCCATGTCCCTTTTTGCCTTTATCTCTTTGTTTCTATCCTTATCTCTTTATATCTCAATATCACCCTTTATTATCTCTCCCTCTCTCCCTCTCCCTCTCCCCCACCTCTCTCTCCACTCTACCTATTTCTCTCCTTTTCTCTCCCCCTATCCATCTCTATCCTCTTTATCTCTCACTCTTTGTCCCTCCCTATCCCCATATCTATCTCTCTATCTCTATGTATCTCTCTATTTCTCTCACTAGATATCTCTATCTATCTCTCTTTCTTTTCCCATATATCTCTATCTCTCCCTCTTTCTCTATACCTTTTTATCTTCCCTATTTTATCTTTCTTTCTCCATCTTTATTTTTCTATGCCTACTTCTTTTTGTTTGTCTCTTTCAATCTCCATCCCTTTCTCTCCCTCTCTTTGTATAGCTCACTTTATCTCTCCCTCTTCTCCAATATTTATGTTTTCCTCTTAATCTCTCCCTCGACATATAGTTATCTCCCTCTTCTTCTCTCACTCTATCTTCCTTTCTACCTCTATTTTGCTTGCTCTATTTTTCTTTACCTCTCTATCTCTCCATATCTATCTTCTATCTCCCTATATACTTATCTTTTTATCTCTCTATCTACCTCTCTCTTGACCTTTATCTCTCCCTCTACCTTTCCCTCTCGATCTCAACTCTCTCTATCACTATATTTCTACCTACTAATGGTAGGAACTTGAGCTTTGCGTCTCTTGTTAAAATTTCATACATCCCATTCGACTTTAATATTCAAGCTCTCAATTTATTTGCATTATGAATCAAACAAATAGCATTTCGTTTATTTAGTTTTCTTCTTTTTTCTTTTTTTAAACAAACTTTCTAAACTAACATGCTCATAACTTTGGGGATATGGAATTTGTTTGTCTTTAAACATGTACTTCTTTTATTTAGAGTTTTATTTCTAGATTAAATATCTTATTAAAAAATAATTTAAATAAAATATCTAATTTAAAACTCTTACATGCTTTTAAATAAAACTATTATAAAATATAAACCTTTTAATAATAAAATATATACATATATATAAGAATACTTTACTCTTACTTTTTCTAAAAATATAAAACATGCAACCAACTAAAAATCTTTGCTTGCCTTTTTTTTCTTTTTTTTCTTTTAGTTTTGAAATATATATTTTTAATATATAAATAAAATCATTCTAAAAAATTGATTAATAAAGCTTTTTTTTTTTGCTAAGTAAATAGCTGGATTGGGCCAACTCCCTTTATATTATATCTAAAAAAGGAGAAGTACAAAATGTGATAGCCTGCTACTACAACAAGATTACTTAAACAACATCCCTAGATTCTATTCCCCTTCCTACGTACATACTGTAACCAAATTTCTAGCCATATGTAGTGAGAAAAATGTTGGTATCCAGTAGTATATGCCCCTTTACAATATATATCCCCACATTGAAACTACTAAACATACCCACACTTAAACATTCTAACAAAAAATCTTTCAAAAACTGAGATATCAAGGTGCACACCTAGATGACCTAGCCTTGGATGATTCTTCCTCGCTTCTTGTCACACGGTCCACGCAACTCTGTAAACAGAGGGTTGCATGGGTCCAATGACAGTCGTCACTCCTTTGCTTCCTTCTACATTATCCTAGCATGGGATGCTCTGGATGATTTTAGTACCGAGAGGACTAATTGTGAGGAGAGCACAACTATTTCTCATGTACTCCACACTAGCTTCCCGTGCAAAATGGTAATTGTATATCATCACTTAGACAATTACTTCCTCCTCGGCTGCTACAATGGCCCTCTTTGCTAATCCATCCACCACCGAGTTACCTTCTCGATAGTTGTGGTTGATTCTGAAGTCATCCATAACTTTGATATGATTTCTTATTTGCTTAACCCATCTGTTGATTTTCCAGTCTAGTGTTGAGTGCTGCCGAATTGTGTTTACAATGATCATGGAGTTGCCTTCCAAGTGAATCTTTCTCCCTCCAAGTTGCAATCCCAACTCTATTCCTTTTGATGACCACTCTAATTTTCGCTATGTAATTCATATTATTTCCAATGAATTTGTTGTGATCTGCCAAGGTGATTCCTCAGTCATTTCTAATAATAATTCCAATGCTGCTTGGACCAGGATTTATCCATGCAGCACCATCAAAGTTTACTTTAATCCAACCTGATTCTGGAGCCGTCCAATGGGTTTTACCATAGGCCTTCCTTTTGCGGCTATCATCCGAGAGGCCAAACAACGTCGGGACAGAGAGTCAACTAAATACAATATTCATGATATCATCCCATAGAGTGAATATTTTGTTTTTTGATGACTTCAACCTCGTCGTAGTGTTTACTAGCTAGATGAATGAAGTATCCATTTTGCTCGTTAGTTGTTC
Organism: Cryptomeria japonica; assembly: GCF_030272615.1. Lineage (NCBI taxonomy): Eukaryota > Viridiplantae > Streptophyta > Pinopsida > Cupressales > Cupressaceae > Cryptomeria > Cryptomeria japonica. Next base: position 681,441,289 of record NC_081414.1, read on the forward strand.
TCTAGCCATGGATTCTCCTTTAAAGACTCGTCTGCTTCATTCCTTCCACAACTCCTAGACCATCATTGACAGTGTATGTGGGAAAAGTGGGTTGATAAAACTCAATATGTGAAAATATTGCTAAATGACTTGTCCACACACACACACACAGGACTTCTTGGTGCAAGCTATGGAGTAACGACGTGTTACTCAGCTTCCCAAGGTGGGTCCCATGGTTCTCTATCTCACAATGTCCCTCAAACCAATGTTTTTGCTCTCAGATCACTGAGCAAAATGGTTTAGGGATGGCAAATGCAAGAATGAGGGATGTTTTGATAGATTTTAGAATGAAAGGTATGCTAAGCTATGTATGATTCTAGAAATGCAATAAACTAGATGATAAGATGACAAGGTTAGTATGAATACTATCCGAACATGATATATTTAGTCTATGATTGAGCTGAATGATAAAGAAAGTATTCTAAACATGCATATTTAGACTAATTTCTATTCTAAAGAGAGGCTAAATGATGAGCATAAAATGATATATGAGAGCTTAAATGTATTTGAGCATAAGTGTGATACTACAAATTTGGAGGATCATTAAAATGGAGGAATGAGAGCTCTATTTATAGCAAAAATAGGGCAATGGATGGTCAGGATTAAAAGATTTAATCAAGGGTTGAGTTTGAAAGTTGGGGATCCATGTTTGTAATTGGCACTAATGAAATGGTGACAAGTGTCAACATAGGGTTGGGTTGAGAGAAGGGGTTGGAGGCATTAAATGCCTGAGGAGACCTCATGGTTATCTAGAGGGTAAGGGTCAAGCTTAAGTTAGGTTTACCCAATGGATTAAGATTTAATCCAAGGATAAACCTTTGTGCAAATGATTAAGAGATAATCATGGTCAAAGCATTAAAGGCCTGATGAGACCCTTGGGTTGGGTGAAGGTTGAGTTAAAACAAATTCTTTAACCATGTAAGAGGGTTTGAGTTAACCATTAATGGTTATTGAAGACTTTGGGGGATTAAGTGGTTGAAGGTTGGAAGCCTTTAATGGTTATCAAAGACTTTGAGGAATTAAGTGGTTGAAGACTTGAAGCCTTTAATGGTTATCAAAGACTTTGAGGTTTGAGAAGTGACTTCCCTTTGCTTAGGGATGTGACAAAGTTTAGAATGATGGGTTAGGCTAATTAGAAGCGATTAGAAGATTCTAGAAGGGATTAGAAAGGGGTTTAAGATTTTGCAAGTGGATGGAGGTATAATAAGATTTAATTGAAATAAAGTAATTTAATTCAGTTTGGTTGCAATTTGGAGAAATTAAATAAATTAGATTTATTCAATTTTAGGATAACTATTTAATTAAATTTGAATTTAATTAAAAGTGGATAGGGAGGATTTAATTGAATAAAATGATTTATTCATTAAATGGGTATAGTGAATTTTATTTAAATAAATTGAGTAATTTACTTAATAAAATAGAAGAATGTGGATAATTTAATTAAATTGGATTTAATCAAATAGAGAAATGAACATAAAATATTCATTTAGGAATATGGTCATTTTTATACATCTACATTTTGCCCCTCTTTGAAGTGACGTGTGTGCACATGTTATTTCAAAGAAAATGATGTGTTTTTGTGATTTATGATCAAATGCAATTTTTGTGTCGCTCTTATGATTTGCCAGTCATGCCCCGGATTTGATTTGATGTGTGATGCCCCAGATTCGATATTTGATGGTGATGCCCCCTCGGGAGATGAATCAATATTTTGAATTTTTTTGATTTAATTTGATGAGTTGCGTATGATGTGTATGATTTCGTGCATGTGGAATGTGGGGAAATTGATCCATCTCCCGATAAGTTACAAATGTTATGGTATAGGGGAGACCGCGACCATATTACAGGTCCATTCGGCTAAACCTAATTTTATTTTCCTCCTATAAAAGGGGAAAAGGGCTTGAATTAGATTCATTTGTGCTTTGTTGACTTTGGAGAAAGAGAATTTGGTTTGCAGAGAAAATGCCTATTCCTTATCATAGACACCGTTTCGAGCACGTTCGGAGGTATCAGAGACCTGCAGCGTATGGACCACTAGTAAGTCAACATTTTTGACCCTCCTTTGATTTTTTATTTGGTTGTTTTTAGTCATTTTTGGATTTTCAAAGTTCGGTTTTGGCGTTTTAGCGCATCTAAGTCATAGATTAGCGCATACAAAGTTTTAAGTAGCGCATCTAGTCAATTTATAAGGTCGCGTCCGAAACAAATAGGGTAGCGCATAGGAAATATAGGTTAGCGCATAGACGTAGAATAGCGCATGGTGAGAGTCGGGTAGCGCGTCAGGTCAACAGGTTAGCACGTAGGGTAGACCTAGTGCATAGGGGTTACAGGGGTTCGCATGGGTAAGGGGGTTTAGCGCGTAGGGTTAACCTAGCGCATAGGGTCAAACGGGTAGCGCCTAGGAGGTGTAGATTAGCGCGTGGGTGGGGTTTAGCGCATAGGGTGGGTTAGGTGGCGCATGGGGGAAAGATTTAGCGCGTAGAGTCAGTCTAGCGCATATAGTAAACAGATTAGCGCATAGGAAAGACAACCTAGCGCGTGGGGAATTTTTAGCGCATTTCGAGTTTGTTTTAGCGCATCTGAAAAAATTTGGCAAGATGAGGTGATTTGTAAATGTTTTGCATCGTGCTGTCATGATTTTATGGATTTGTCCAATATGAGTGTTGATATAACTTGTTTTGATTTGCGATATTTCAAGTTATGTGTAGATATCAATGTGTTGTGTTGATCAAAATATGATTTATTTGTGTGTTCTATTGCAAGTTCAATGTGTGAAGCCTGATGTGTATTACAAGCTGATATGGGTTGGAAACTTGAGTTGTTTTACAAGCTGATATGGGTGGGAAACCTGAGTTGTTTTACAAGTTTATGTGATTTTGGAGACTTGAGTTGTTTTACAAGTTTTGATATGGTTTTTGAGAACTTGAGTTGTTTTACAAGTTGATATGAGATGATAAGATTTTGAACTTGATGTAGATGAGCAAATTTGTTTCATGTTGTTGATGTGAGTTTGATTTTGATATCATTGGTTTGATGTGGAAACTGATATTGGATTTGTTTTGCTTGTTTGATAGGAGCGATTGGGTGTGGTTCAGTCACTGGAGAGATTTCCGAGACCGTGGACATTGATACCACGGTTGTCTCAGGCCGATCTTGACATTATTGAGAGATGTGGTTTGACCTCTCTTTTGGATATGCCTCGGTTCACTGTGAACCGGGGCTACTGACAGCACTTGCAGAGAGGTGGCATAGCGACACGAACACCTTCCATTTTGCTATTGGAGAGATGACAGTCACACCAGAGGACTGTTACAGGATCCTGCGCATTCCTATAGTAGGGGCACTACTACCATATGAGCAGTTAGAGGAGGGTGGTACAGAGGCACTGCGCCACATATTCCAGGATGATACAGTCTGCGGCTATGAGATCCCATGGCAGGAGTTTTTGGACCTAGATTATGCACCGCTGCCATCTGTACTAGCAGGGTTCATTGGTGGATTCCTTTTTCCTGATCGCAGGTCAAAGGGATTTTCTATGGGATGGGGGTTGGTGTTGGAGGAGATGGTTACACAGGGCCGGAGGTTTTCATGGGGGTCAGCTATGCTGACCCATCTATACAGGGGTCTGCATGACGTAGTATACCTCGGTTACGGCAGTTTGTCAGCTGGCGTGACTTTATTACAGGTATGGTGCTGGGAGCATATTCCAGTGGCGAGGCCACTAGCAGATAGGGATAGGCCCGTAGGAGCGTCATATGCCTACGGATATAGGGGTCTAGTTGTCCAGCGTAAGCTGGGCAAACTAGAGCACTGGAGGAGAGTGTTAGATGACATTGATACGGTCACCTAGCAACCATATACAGGATGTGAGGTGTGGGCTGAGGATGGGTTGGAGATGCCCTTTGTATTTATGACTAGATACCTAATCAGGAGGACCCCGTTTGTTATAGAGAGGTTTGTGGTGACCCGAGTTTTGAGGCAGTTTGGGCGCTAGCAGGGTATACCGCAGGGAGCTTGCCTGTATGCACGACGGAGGCAGGATGTGGTTGATTGGGGGCCGACCATTGATAGTGGAGTGGCGGTGGAGGAGTTTGTGGGGTTAGCAGGGTAGATATGGGATTATGCCCCAGAGATTTAGGATGCAGGCATGACTGATGAGTTTGCCAGATTATTTGCTGCGCGGGCGGTGGCTAGGATATCTGATCCTGAGGAGATGAGGCCAGCCTTTGATGATGATGAGGAGGAGGGAGATGGGGGAGATGACGGAGATGATGGGGATGATGGAGGAGGAGGACGAGGGAGAGGAGCCAAAGGGAGGCGGGGAGATAGAGGGAGGAGAGGGGATAGAGGTGTGGATAGAGCGGTGAGACAGGCGGTGATAGACAGGGGGAGAGGTGGATTGGCGATCGGAGCCGAGGGAGAGGGGAGAGTGGGGGAGGTGTTAGCTGTAGTGGGTGGTACAGAGGAGGCTAGGCGACCAGCACAGAGGAGGAGGACGGATGTACTCCCACCTCCAGCACCGAGGACAGGTCGAGTGGGAGGGGTTCCCCCTGCACAAGTACCACTACGGGTTCGAATCCCCACACATGTTGAGGATGCACAGATCCGGACCCTACAGGTGACTGTACAGTAGCTATAGGCATAGATTTTGACATATCAGCGATAGATTTCTCAGTTGACCATTGAGCGGGACACCGAGATAGAGCAGAGGGGGCGAGTGGAGGAGGTGGTGTCGAGTATGCAGAGAGTAGCGACGGGTGGTCCTATGAGAGACACCCTAAGAGAGCTAGCGTTGAGAGCTCAGGAGGCGGAGTACTATCGGCGGCACTATGAGGCTGCGGTACCCAGGGACTGGCGAGTACAGAGCTTTACACAGTCGAGATCTAGTCGATCTCGAGATACTAGGTCGCGATCTGAGAGCTGAGGTGTTACGGGGCCATCGAGACAGGACCCTCCTGGAGATCCAGGAGCAGGGACATCTGGAGCGAGACCATCTCCGTTAGGGGATAGTCATACTTGAGAGAGACGTGGTCTCTGTTGTATTTTTGATCATTGTTATTCTTTGTACTGGACATAGTTTTTGACATATTTGGATCATTTTTGAGATATATATATATATACGTCACCATTTTCTTTGATCATGTGATGTGTTTATATGGATAAATGTTATGTGGGTTTTTTTGTTATTTTATGATGATGTAATGCTTAAATGTATGATGCAGGATGTATGCTTTAGATTTATGAGATGTATGATTTGAGATGTAGCTTGTATGATAATGATATGTAATGAAGTGTAAAATGATATGCAACTAATTGTAAAATGATACGCAACCAATTGTAAAATGATATGCAACTAATGTTTTTGGAGCATCCTCATCTTGCATTTTGCCATCTCGATACAACCATATGTTATTTGCTTTCTTTGTAGGTTTCATCATTGAGCATCGATTTGTTTAGGATATGTTGAAAATTTATACAAGCATACTAGTATAATTGAACCATGATGACCTGAGAAAAATTTACATGATATTTGATGTTGCAAGACAGCACAAGCATCAAGGTATAATTGAACCAGGACGACCTGAGTGCGTATTGTGTAAACAGACAAGATTAAATCATTTGTATGCGTGAAGTGGAATCAGGCCTTCAGTGATGTTTGATGTATCACGTCTTGAGGCAAGTATTCACACAGTACAAGTGATCGCCTCCCAAACAGAAGACTAAGAAAATATTGGAAGTTCCCCATGATCTCTAGCGTTGAAGCATTTTAGTGAGAAAAAGGAAAAGATTCCAATAATTTAAAAAGTTCAAAATGGAAAATAGTCAAAAAAATTTATGCGATAATGCAACATTTAATACTTCAGAAAATCATCCATCCTTGTTATTTCTGCGAAATGTTTTGTTTTGTTTTTGTGATGAAGTGTAGTTTTGGTTGTTGGATATCATGCTTCTGAGTTTTTGCAATAGTTTTGATGTCTTGAATATTTGCAAGTTTTTGAACAAGTTAATGCCCCTAGCTGAGTGTGCCTCTTGATATGATCATGTACAGTGATTTCCAAGCCATGGTGGAATGCGGTAAGAGGATAGATATAGATGGATAACCCAGGATAGTGACTACGTTAAGTATGTCCTGAATTCGATATGCTAAGTGTCGGGCGATGGCCGATAGTGTTTTGATGGATAAAATGACATGGAGATAGATAGAGGAGCCGTTCTTTCACAAGAGCGCTTGTTTACCAGGTTTTCACCATTTGTTTTTATTGTACTTTGTTTTTGCTTTTTCTGGATTTTTTTATTTTTTTGATTGTTTTTGGCTTTTTCTGTGCACTAGGCCACTTAAGTATAGTATTTTTTCAGATGGATGCTATTAGTTGAGTCGTCGAGCACATCTCCATCTAAAGTTATTAGTTGATAGGCACCTGATCCATAGACTGATATGATAACATAGGGACCCAACTAGTTAGGTTCAAATTTCCCTTTCTTTTCTTGATCTTGCTGATTTCTTGGATTTTCTTTGAGGACTAGATCACCAATTTTGAAGTTTCTGGGAATGACCTTGTGATTGTAGCTTCTGCACATGCATTGCTGATATGCTTTGAGATGAGTGTAAGCATGTTGGCATCTTTCATCTAATAGTTCAAGTTCTTGCAGTCGGTTAACTCGATACTCTTCATCTGGGATTAAACCTTTCAAACAGACTCTGAGAGATGGAATTTCTACTTCTAGGGGTAAAATGGCCTCTGATCCATATACCAGTGAGTATGGTGTTGCTCCTATAGGTGTGCGGATGCTGGTTCGGTAAGCCCAAAGTGCTGGATTGAGTTGTACGTGCCAATCTTTGCCTGCATCATTTACTGTTTTCTTTAGGATTTTTAAGATTGTCTTGTTAGATGCTTCTGCTTGACCATTGCCCTGTGGGTAGTATGGTGTAGAAAATCGATGTTGGATTTTGAATTTTTCACATAGTTCCTATACATCTTGGTTTTTAAAAGGCCGTCCATTATCTGTGACTATTGATCTTGGAATACCATATCTGCAAATCAGATAATTTAGGATAAAAGAGGCAATTTGTTTCCCAGTCACTGTGGTCATGGGAACTGCTTCAATCCATTTGGTAAAGTATTTTGTTGCAGTTATAATGAACTTGTGTCCATTTGAAGATGAAGGATGAATTTTGCCAACCAGGTCTAGTCCCCACTGACAAAAGGGCCAGGATGTTGTAAATGGCTGCAGTTCCTGTGCTGGTGCATGTATCAGATTGCCATGGATCTGGTATTTAGGACATTTCTTAGCGAAGTGATATGAGTCTTTTTCCATTGTAGGCTAGTAGTATCCCATTCGTAGAAGCTTTTTAGCAAGAGTAGTGCCACTTGAATGTGTGCCACAAATACCTTCATGAAGCTCATGTAAAGCAGAATCAGAATCATTACGATCGAGGCAACGAAGAAGAGTACCATCTAGACCTCGACGATATAAGGTATCAGCGGTAAGGGTATAACGGGCAGCTTGTCGGATAAAGTTACGTTTTTGGTTATGGGATTGGTCAATGGGTAAGATATTGTGCTTGAGGTAGTCGTATATTGGTCCATATAACGGAGAATCTGAACCAGTCAAGGCATAGATAACGTGGGATTCGGAGTGGTCATAGGCGGGAGAGAACAATTGCTCTACCAGGAACTCGTAATGACTCTGTTGCTCTGGAATTTGTAGTAGTGAAGCGATAGTAGCCATTGCATCAGCTGCTTTGTTGTTCAATCTTGGTATTTGTTCGAAGGTGATGTGTACAAAATATTGTTTGAAGTCATCCACCATTCGCTTGTAGGGTAGCAGCTTGTCATCCTTTGTCTGATAGTTGTTGTTGATTTGATTAACAACTAGTTGTGAGTCTCCATAGACTTTTAAATCTGTGATTTTCCATTCGACGGCCATTTTGATGCCTATAACCAATGCCTCATATTCAGCCACATTATTTGTGCATGGGAACATAAGCCTATATGATCTTGGCATAGTGTGTCCTTCAGGAGTGATGAATAGAATGCCGGCCCCTGAACCATGTTGTGTATAGGATCCGTCAAAGTATAGGGTCCATTGTTTGGGAGAAAGAGCAAGAACGTCCCTGTCAGGAAATTCAATTGCCATGGTTTGTTTTCTTGGTAGCGGTGCTTCAGCTAGCTGATCTACAATTGCTTGTCCTTTGATGGCTCATCTTTCTCTGTATTGGATGTCGAATTCACTGAGAATCATGACCCATTTAGCCAATCGGCCTGTAAGAGCTGCCTTGCTGAGTAGATATTTGAGAGGATCAATTTTTGCGACTAGCTTAATGGTGTGTGCTAGCATATAATGTCGAAACTTCTAAGATGCAAAGACCACTGTTAGGCAAGCCTTTTCAATGAATGTATAGTTGAGTTCATAGCCATTCAATGTCTGACTGATGTAATATATGGCTCGTTCCTTTCCTTGTTGATATTCCTGTGCCAATAGTGCCCCCAGCGATATATCTGTTGTGGAGATATATAGTATAAGAGGCTTTCCTGTGACTGGTGGTACTAGAACTGATGGATTCATCAGGTATTGTTTGATTTGGTAAAAATATTCCGCACACTTAGTCTCCCATCTGAATGGTACATTTTTGTGTAGCAAATGGTTAAATGGTAGACTTTTATCTGCTAGTTGAGTGATGAATCGCCTGATTGATTGAAGTCGTCCCTGTAGAGATCTGAGTTGACTGATATTTTGTGGTGGTGGCATGTCCATAATGGCTTGTACCTTTGCTGGATCAACTTCAATACCTTTAGCTGAGACTATGTAGCCTAGTAACTTGCCTGATGTAACCCCGAAGACACACTTCTTAGGGTTGAGCCTGACTTGGAATTTCTCCAATCAAGCAAAGATCTTTGTTAGGATGCTGAGATGTTCGGCTCTGGTGAAGGATTTAGCTAGTAAATCATCCACCTAGTCTTCCATAAATGTGTGCATCATGTCATGGAAGATTGTTGTCATTGCTCTTTGATAAGTGGCCCCCGCATTCTTTAAGCCAAAAGGCATAACATTCCAACAGTACGTTCCCCAAGGACAGGTGAATGTTGTTTTATCTTGATCTTCAGGAGCTATTTTGATTTGATTATAGCCTGAGAAACCGTCCATTAGTGAGAGCATTGCATGGCCTGCTGTGAGATCTACAATTATGTCGATACTTGGCAGAGGAAAGTCATCTTTTGGACAAGCTTTGTTGACGTCCCTGAAGTCAGTGCATATTCTGATACTACCATCTGGTTTTGATACTGGAACGATGTTGGAAATCCATTCTGCATAGTCAATGGGTCGGATGAATCCGACATCTAATAGTTTCTTCAGTTCAGTTTTGACCATGAGTGCCACCTGTGGATTCATCTTTTGTAGCTTTTGCTTGACCGACTTAACTCCTGTAGAAATGGACAAGTGATGCATGATTAAGTGTGGATCTACTCCGGGCATATCAGCATATGACCAAGCAAAGTTGATTTGCTGTCCTTTAAAGAAGATGATGAATGCCAATCTTTCTTCCTCTGTCAGAGATTCTGCAAGGTGTATGTTTGTGGCTACTTCCGTGGTACCAATGTTGATTGATTGAGTGGGCTCAATCAATATGGGTGATCGCTCATGAAAGTGCTCAGGAAGAGTGTCAAGTCTCCCATCATTAGGTGCCTTAAAAAGGTTTTCACCTTTAGATGCGTCCTTTATTTTTACTTTTTTGTGATCTAGAGCTGCCATTGACTGGTTTTCAGCGTTAGATCCTTTATTTGGTTTATTTTTGCGACTGAGAGACTTGACACTCCCTGATTGACAGACATCGTTATTTTGTTCACTGGTAGAGTCTGTTTCTGGATTTATGGTACATAGGTAATGGATAATAGATTCATCATCTGGGAAAATTGGTATATCATGGGTTTCAGGTTCATCCCAATCGATGAGGTCAGGAAAGACAAGTGGTAAGGAATCATTGGGTGGATCAAGCTCTGCTACTGTAAGTGTTAGGACAGAGTTTTCATCGTGATTGTTCTTGGTTTTAAAGAAGTCCAGGATTTCGTCGAGGTCTTCGATGGTATTATCTTCCGCATAGATTTGTTCATAATGTATCTGTTCGCTTTCCTTGGCGTCATAGATATTTTGTGGTCCAAATTCAAGAGGTCTATCTTCTGCGTTATGTTCTTCTTGAGAAAGGGATATAGAATCAGTATCATCCAGGATATTTGTAGTAGGATTGGAGTAGGTACCCCATTCATATTCATTGGAATCTGTCTCAGAGGCATCATCCCATATTCTATCTGTGCTGTGAACAGGTATGTTGTATGGTGAAAACAAATTTTTGATGATAGATACCATTTTGATATTTTGTGTTGATTCTGTGTCTGATCTGTCTTCCACTTTCTGGATTTGTTCATAGACTGTGCTTCCTCGGGGAAGAATAATGGTATCTGGAGATGACATGATTTGTTCTTGAGACATTAGTGTTTGAATATGAGCTATCGCTGCAGATATGGCCTTCTCATGACTTAGAAGCTTTCCCTGATGCAACTTCTGATTTTGACATTCCCGTGCCTTGCGAATTGTTTCTACTGATTCAAAGAGTGCTTCCTGCCAGGATTCGTCTTTGTACTTCTTCTTTACCTTCCATTGAGGTTTTGTAGTCGTGCTGGGTGGCTTTTTCAATAGGAACATGAGTTTAGAACCCAATCCTGCTTTGTTTCTACTAGGTTGTGAAGGAAGATCTATAGGTTCAGTGACTCCTTCTTTGCGTTTCCCAATAGGTCCTTTACCATCATATCCCATTTGCTTCATGATTAAGTATCCTTTTCCATACAGGTGTGTTGGTAGAACAGTGTCTAGAGCGGCTGCTCTATTATCTTCTTCCTCATCTTTGTATAACCAGCTAAGAACATCCTTATCTTCTGATTCATGTGCTAGAGTACCCAATTGGATGAAGGTACCATCAAATTTGGTGATAGGCTGAATGGCCAGATGTGTTGATGTATTAGGCAAACCATGCGATCTAGGTGATGTTGGTAATTTGGCCAAACATAAAGGCTCCAAAGAGTATTCTCCCATGCCCTGGTCTTTGATTTGCATCTTCTGCTTGAAGTCTCCAAACAAGGAGTTGGGCTTTGCTGTTTGTAGATCTGATGTCAAGGATTGCTGCTTTTCTCTATTATGAGGAACCAAACTGTCCTGGGCTGCCCCCATTGCGTTGCAATGTTGAAATGGATTGTGATCAATAGATATGGAGATTTCTTGTCCATCATAAGGAAATTTGACACATTGGTGATACGTAGAAGGTACTGCTTGCATTTCATGTATCCAGGGTCGTCCTAACAAAATATTGTAGGTTAGATCTATGTCTAAGACTTGACATATAGTATTGGTCCCACTTGAATAGGTAATATCACCGTTCCTTTAGAGGACCTTTCCTCATCATCATATGCTTTTATGGTAATCTTCTTGCAGGGATTAATAGACTCTTTTGAGAAGCCTAATGCACGGATAAGCTTTAAAGTACATATATTAAGTCCAGCTCCTCCATCTATTAAGACTCTTTTTACTCGGTGTTTGTAAACAATGACTTCAATATGGAGAGGAGTATTATGCGGATGGCTCAAGGGAGTATTGTCATGCTCTGAGAAGGTGAGGTTATGAGATCCTGTCATATGGGCGACCATGGCTTGAAATCTGTCTGTATCTAGATTTGGAGGTACATTGGTTTCCAATAGCGCTTGTTCCAATATGTCTTTGTGCTTTGGTGATAGTTTCAACAATTCTAGTATAGATATCTGAGCCAGAGTTTTGCATAGTTGGCTAACCAGGTCATATTGAATTTTTGGTGTGGTAGTCGTAGGTGCAGTATGTCCTTTCAAGACATATTTCTGAGTTCGGGTTGTTACATTGACAGATTCATGATCATGCCGATCTCGAATGGTGATGACATTTACTTGATGATCTTCAGCTGATATGTGGTTGATCGTGTTGTTGTAGATGTGATTGATACGAGCTCCGTGTGTATCATCTGAGGTTGATGCTCCATCTTTGTTGTAATTTGGGAGAGGATTTTTGAAGGCTCCGTGATCACCATTTGTTTTGAGACCATCCACCCTTAAGTCACCTCGATCAATCATGTCCTGTACCAGGTGTTTCAATCTCATGCAATCGTTCGTTCTATGACCCTTGTTATGATGGAAATCACAATAATGTGAATCATTCCACCAAGGTGGTTTGATTGGGGGTTCATAGTTGCTGATTGGAGGCAAAGAAAGAATTTTGTTTGCCAAAAGTTCTCTGAATGCTGATTCTAATGATTGTCCTAGTGGTGTGAAGATACGCTTTTGAAAATTGTTTGTGTTGTTGCGTGAATTGTTGTTAGGTCCTGGATTCATGTTTTTGCTTTGAGTATCGTTGGTGTTGTTTGTGTTGAGTTGTCCTTGATCAGTGTTTGGTGCATATGTGTTAGCACTGGGATTAGCATTTTTAGGATTTTTTGTATTTTGAGGATTTTCGGATAATGCAAGCACTGGTTGCTTAGATTTGGGATCATATGATTCATTGTTGCCTTCATTTTTGTTTTGAGTCCAAAATCAAGATTTGTCAAGGTTGGTGTTGTTCTGATTATTGTAGTTTGATGAGTTTGTTCCTTCCTTGTAGAATTTAAGTGTTCCCTTTTTGACACATGCTTCCTCTACTTGAATGCCATTTTCAATCAATTTAGCGAAAGATGGTATGCATTGAAGTTTTAGTCTGTAACTCATTTCACCATTCAAGTTATCGATGAAGATTTCCATTTTCTCCTTTTCAGGAATATCTCGAGGATATTGTGATACCATGCGTTGCCAGCGTTGAAGGAATATCTTGAATGTTTCATTGTTCTTTTGTTTGGTATTGCAGACATCTAGCATGGTTATGGCATGTTGAATATTATAGGAATATTGGGTTATGAATTTGTTAACCGACTCATCAAACGATCTGACAGGTGGTGTAATCTTGGATAACCATTCCATTGTTTGTCCTCCCAGGCTTCTTGGGAATAACCTCATCAGATAGGTGTCATCATGAGCAAATTCAAGACTCATGGTGCAAAATTCTCGAACATGATCCCGGGGATCACTTTTTCCATCATATTTGTCAAATTTGGGAACATCTGAGTTTGGAGGAAAAGGTACCATGTTCAATCTTTTTTCAAATGGATAAGGACAGATTTCATTTATAGAGTACCGCACTATTGTCCCTTGTTGCATATCTTGTATTTGTCTTTGCAACATTTGCATTTGTTGAGTAAGAGCAACCAAAGGCGCATTATCTTGCCGAGGGAAGAGTTCTTCCCTCGTATTTGTTCTTAGCTGAAAAGGTGTGGTAAACAGTATGTTTTGTTCTGGAGTTTCGAGCTCAGGTATACGCATTTCTGGTATACGTTGTTCTGGAATATGTTGCTCAGGTATGTGAGTTTCTTCTTCTCTTTGTTGTTCTTGATATGCATATTGGCGAAACCCGGTTTGAAAAATGTTTGTGTCTAAATCTTTGAAAAGTTTAACGCCCTTACTTGTGAGCATGAGCAGATACTTTTCTTTGTCATTTTCCATAAGCCTTTCGACAAGTTTTTGAAATGAAGGATTTTCTTGACATTTCTGAAGAAGTGTTTCAGTAATTTCAAGCTCTTCTGAGTGTGGAACTTCAAAAAGATTTGACAGTCTACGATTCATACTTGATTCTGCGTGTGTCTCGCTTTATTGGTTCTTTTGAGAGCGAGTAACAAGCATTTTAGTAGAAACTTTCGGTGATGAAGGGGACAAAATCCTCTTTGATGTGTTGCTCGGGGGTGGGTGGTTCTGGTCGAGATGTGTTATACGTGATGCACTTGTCGGGCAAGAATGCTGGATTGATCTTTCCTCCGCGGTTTATGATTTGATTAAAAGCAGATTTTTGACAGTAGGCTCTTATCTTCAAGGGTTCTTTGTCAAATTCATTGGATTTGTTTTGGATATACCGTTTGACGTAATGAAGGAATACCCGATGAGATTTGAAGAGTTGACGACTGATGTATAAAAACTTATTTCTCTTGATGAATTTGGAAAAACTAGGTTGTTGTTTCTTCAACGTGATGTTACGATAAAGGTTCTTTCTTCTCAGAATAAGGGGATTAGTCATGCATGAGTGATCAATGGTTTCCTTTGATTGGTTTGGATTCAGTTGATTCTTGTTTTTGAAAATTTCAAATCTTACTCTATCAAAGTGAAGGTTTAGATGCCCCTTCACGACAAAGTGTGTCAAATGATATGGATAAAAGCCTCCTGATCTGGAAACTTGATTTGACAATTTGAAAATTTTAAACAAGTTTTTTGAGATAAAAATCCGTAAGATGGTAAAGGATTCTGTTGATACTGATGATGAGATTTCCGGATTATGATAGGAGAGACATCTTTTATGGCGCGATTCGTTTCGGATTCTGACAAATTTTGTTTCGACACAAATTTAGCTCAAGAAATAGTTTTAGTGGTTTGTTTGTCACTCTGTTTTGATGAAAAATGATGTTGATGGAAAAATGCTTCTAAAAATGTTTTTGAAAATTTCAAAAAATTTCCCGGTTTTGCTCTCTGTTTTTCTGTTTTGGATCACGTGCTAGAACAGAGTTTACATGCGCTACTGAAATTCCTCTATGTGCTAAAATAATAACCACACGCGCTAGGCTGCCCCCAGACACGCGCTAAAGTTTTGACTGTTTAAAAAATTATTGTCTAACAGTTGAAAAACCTATGCGCTATCCTGGGTCTGTCACGCGCTATCTTTTAGACTTTATGTGCTAATGTTTGGTTTCCACGCGCTAAGCTGTTGCTTCCACGCGCTAGACTATTTTTCTGATGCGCTAAAACATTTCAACACTGATTTGTCTTGGGATAAAACGCTACTGTTTGGAATCGACGCGCTAATTTGAGGTTTGGATGCGCTAACAAAAGTACTCCACGGCTAAGAAGTTGCTCTTATGCGCTAAACTGCCTTGATTTTTTTTTTGGTTTGGTTTTTGTGAATTTTGAATTTTTGTTGCGAATTTTTCAAGTTTGATGGATGATTTTCTGAAGTAATAAATGTAAGCACGGCACAAAAAGTACAACCATTTTGCCTAATCTAACAAAAAGTGTATGTTCTGCGAGGATGTGTTCAAATCCCCAATGTTTTAACAGGTTTGGATACAAATAATACACTTCAGAAAGACTCTTTAGTCAAGGGTCATAAATAACATCATAGCCCACTAGTCTCGATACTTCGTCAGCTCAAACAACCATGTCACCCCTAGAGGGCGCCTGTTTTTTTGCCTTTTGCCAAAAATTAACTCAAAGTGAATTGCTTCACAGTTGAATAGTTATCTTGGAAGATATATGGTGAGTAATCTTGGGGGCGGATTCTTCCCCACCCTTGCACTATGATGTTATAAATGTCTGGTTACTGACTCGGTTCAAAGTTTCTATTTCTATGGTTTGTAATCAGACTTCCCGTTCGGCCGTCAGTGATAAACTCCCTCAGGAAGCTTCCCAACCTTTAGAACAAAGGCTTTACGTATCTCAAGGATACTGGGGGAAGGCTAATCGTTGTGCGCAACCGTTGAAAAGGACTTTCATCACTTTCCACATTTGATTATAGTGGGTTGGAATTCTTGGCGTCAAAGCCGTTCCCCATTTAGGTCATTCTCTTCACACCGGCCATAAACGGCTTTAAGAGTTGATTCCAACTCCTCGGGAAGGCAGACCTGCTAAATGATGTAAATGCTTGAAGTACAGAAAGCTGTAAGAGTGGTCTGAATTTTTGATCACCCAATAAAGGGGAGAGCATATTCCTTCCACTTTCGAGACAAAGCAATCAAGTTGGTTTTTTTTATCCTTTCAATTCAGTGATTTGCTAAAATCTATATGGAGATGTTGCTCCATGAAAACATGGTGTTTATTTTATCCTTTCAAGGCAATGATTTTCTGATCTATGAAAAGGAATTTGGTCAACAAAGTGAATTCGATGTTTTGGTCAGCAAAATGAAAATCGATAGGGGAAAACTTTCCCTCTTTGTTTTGCGCAAAATAAAAATGAGGTTCTTTTACTTTGCAAAAATAAAGTGAATCCTTTTAGACACCAAATGATGGTGATATTCTTTTTACCCCTTTCTTGCAAAAATAAAGATTGTTTTGTTCTTTTTAGAACCCAAACTGAGAAATTTTCTCCTAGAAAAGTAAGAAAAGATTGTTGTTGTGGTTCGTTTTACAACCCAAAGTAAGGTGAGTCCAATTTTATCCAACAAGAATTAAAATGACTTTAAATTTTAACTAACTTAACTAAGTTAGCCAGAATCTAAAACTATTTGTAATTCTACAAATAAAATCCAGCTCCACCTACAAGAAATTGTCAGAGCCCTGCAAAATTCCAATAAAATAGTCAGAGAAATCTGGATTTTGGTGGACTTCTACAAGTCTAAATTTTATTTCAGTTACAATTTTAATTTTTATCTGCTGTCTGTGATGCGCTACAAAAAGGACTGCACGTGCTACAATATAACCTGGATGCGTTAAAATAATGTCCCAATGCACTACACTGTTTACTGGATACGCTACTCTGTGCGTCGAAAGTGCTGCTCTATTTTTTTTGCGCTAAGACCTACAGAAAAATTAGTGATTTGATGCGCTAAAATATGGACTTCACACGCTGGATGATGGACTCCACACGCTAAACAGTGAACTAGATGTGCTAAGCTATTAACTAGATGCGCTAAACAGTGAACTGAATGCGCTAATTCATTTTTCCCACGTGCCTGCAAAAGTGGTTAGTTTCAAAAACCGATTTGATATATGGGGTCGGGCCCCACGGTGGGTGCCAGAAATGTATGCGGAAAAGTGGGCTGATAAAACTCAATATGTGAAAATATTGCTCTATGACTTGTCCATACACACACAGAGGACTTCTTGGTGCAAGCTATGGAGTAACGACGTGTTACTCAGCTTCCCAAGGTGGGTCCCATGGTTCTCTATCTCACAATGTCCCTCAAACCAATGTTTTTGCTCTCAGATCACTGAGCAAAATGGTTTAGGGATGGCAAATGCAAGAACAAGGGATGTTTTGATAGATTTTAGAATGAAAGGTATGCTAAGCTATGTATGATTCTAGAAATGCAATAAACTAGATGATAAAATGACAAGGTTAGTATGAATACTATCCTAACATGATATATTTAGTCTATGATTGAGCTGAATGATAAAGAAAGTATTCTAAACATGCATATTTAGACTAATTTCTATTCTAAAGAGAGGCTAAATGATGAGCATAAAATGATATATGAGAGCTTAAATGTATTTGAGCATAAGTGTGATACTACAAATTTGGAGGATCATTAAAATGGAGGAATGAGAGCTCTATTTATAGCAAAAATAGGGCAATGGATGGTCAGGATTAAAAGATTTAATCAAGGGTTGAGTTTGAAAGTTGGGGATCCATGTTTGTAATTGGCACTAATGAAATGGTGACAAGTGTCAACATAGGGTTGGGTTGAGAGAAGGGGTTGGAGGCATTAAATGCCTGAGGAGACCTCATGGTTATCTAGAGGGTAAGGGTCAAGCTTAAGTTAGGTTTACCCAATGGATTAAGATTTAATCCAAGGATAACCCTTTGTGCAAATGATTAAGAGATAATCATGGTCAAAGCATTAAAGGCCTGATGAGACCCTTGGGTTGGGTGAAGGTTGAGTTAAAACAAATTCTTTAACCATGTAAGAGGGTTTGAGTTAACCATTAATGGTTATTGAAGACTTTGGGGGATTAAGTGGTTGAAGGTTGGAAGCCTTTAATGGTTATCAAAGACTTTGAGGAATTAAGTGGTTGAAGACTTGAAGCCTTTAATGGTTATCAAAGACTTTGAGGTTTGAGAAGTGACTTCCCTTTGCTTAGGGATGTGACAAAGTTTAGAATGATGGGTTAGGCTAATTAGAAGCGATTAGAAGATTCTAGAAGGGATTAGAAAAGGGTTTAGGATTTTGCAAGTGGATGGAGGGATAATAAGATTTAATTGAAATAAAGTAATTTAATTTAGTTTGGTTGCAATTTGGCGAAATTAAATAAATTAGATTTATTCAATTTTAGGATAACTATTTAATTAAATTTGAATTTAATTAAAAGTGGATAGGGGGGATTTAATTGAATAAAATGATTTATTCATTAAATGGGTATAGTGAATTTTATTTAAATAAATTGAGTAATTTACTTAATAAAATAGAAGAATGTGGATAATTTAATTAAATTGGATTTAATCAAATAGAGAAATGAACATAAAATATTCATTTAGGAATATGGTCATTTTTATACATCTACAGATAGGATAACTTGTCATATATTGTCAAAGACACTCTTTTGATGTTGCAATGGCCACGCATAAAACCACTCCCCAAGGGTCCTTGATTTAGGGATTTGCAAATTTAACTTCTAGAGGAAGTAGTTCCAGCACTATCAGCATATGGGCATAATAGAAATAGATGATTCATGTCTTCAAGTTGTTGCTTACATAGCAAACATCACCCTGGCCCGATGATTCCAATCTTGTTTAATCTATCCTACATGAGTATCCGATCCTGGATGGCCAGCCACACAAATGCCCCTGCTTGTGGGGAGCAAGCATTTCCCCATAGTAGTTTCTTGGGCTAGAGAGGATCCTCCACTGTTGCAGTTTGCACCTTATATCCAATCCCAACTTTGTATTCCCCATCTCTTGATGCACTCCAATGGATTTCATTTTTCAGACCTGTTCAGACGATCCCTTTTGCTTCTAGGATTTTGATTAATTTTTCTTTTCATTCCACCAGAGCCTGCACTTCCACCAATGACTTCCATTTCCACTCCTTCTTGTTGTCCATTTGGAATTGATTATGTGTTGCATTGATGTTTTGTCATTGATGTCAACACTAGTTATTTTGGCTACTTTACCAGTATCCTTCTGGTCCCGGTAGGTTGTTTGGTTTCTGGTTGGATCATCATGATCCGACATGATTTGGTATGCTCTAGTATGTTTGGTTTATGTAATTGGTTTATTCATGCTACTCATATTCATGTTCAGTCAGTTGGTTTTGATTTGGTGATTGGATTCTATCTTGTTTACTGCCAAGCTTGGTTTGTTATTCCGACGAGGGTTTCACCGATAGAGCTTTATTGAAGATCTTTGATGTTATGCATAAGTGGTGTTGGTGTGGCTTCTAGTGAAGATTCAGGATGCTGATGGTGATCATGCTCGATAATTGGTTGATTGGGATCATTGCTTTCGCATGTGTGGACCTATATTGGGTCTCAATTATCTAGGTTATGGACCGACTTAATGTAACGTGTGGATTGGACCTCTCCATGTGTTTACAAGATGTCTTATGGGTTGGATATTATTTGTTTGGTCTCAGAATGACATGTTTTGTAATTATGTAATTGTTTTATTGTCTGGTGGCTGACCTGATTGTTTATGGTCAAGGGTTTGTATATATATGATGTAAGATCTCATTGTAGATCATATGAGTATGGGATATGGATATGTAATGAGTGAATAATATAATAATCATTCAGACATAGGGTTTGGTCGATCATTAGTGATCGATTTGGGTTTATGTAAGAGGATTTAGTCCTTTGGTATTGAGCTTAACCGAAACTGTACTCAGGCATAGGAGATGCTATCTTTGCAGTTAATTCTTTCTTCTGGATTGTAGTCTGGATTTCTATATAGTCAGTGAGACTCCTTTTGTGATGAGCAGTGTGCTCTAGGTTGTTGGCCTTCCTGCAAGTGTAGGCCCCTCAATTGTAATCACATACTTACCACAGAAGTATTATCTGACTGTGGGTAGGCCTCCCATTGTGGATTTTCCCTTTACCAAGTTTTCCATGTACAAATCTTGGTGTCATGTGGATGGTATTTATTCTTCGATTGTTGTTTATGCTTAATCGGTTTATGCATTCCAATATTGATCTTTTGGGTTTCGGTATTAAAGTTTTAATTGCTTAAGGTTCTAATAATCTGAGACAATTGATTCACCCCCCTCTCAGTTCTAACAATTGGTATCAGAGCTCTGGTCCTCTTTGCATAAGCTTAACCACTTGAGGAATATCCTATGGCGAATAACAATTCAAGTTCATCTAGTTCATCTGCTGCTATCTTTCAGAGAGATATTCCTAGGCTTCATGGAACAAATTACAAAGTATGGAAGATTCAGATGGAGACTCATCTAAGATGTCTTGGTAAGGAGATTTGGGAAATCAAAGAGAATGGTGTTACACCTTATAATCTGACATCTGACAATCCTCCTTCGACAAACTTGGATAAGGAGCTTGAGAATGATTGTAGAGAAAGAGAAGCCCTCTTGTGTGCACTTTCTGATAAGCAAAAAATGGGAATAACTGACAAATCATCTGCAAAGTCTATATAGAATAAGTTGGAGTCTCTTAATGAAGGTGACCCTACTGTGAAGATTGCTAAACTTGATGGTTATCAGGTGAGATATGAAAACATGAAGATGGAAGAAGATGAAAGGATTACTGCATTCATGGAAAGGGTTAATGAGATTGTTATGAGAATTCAATAATGTGGTGGAACTCTGAGTAAAGATGAAATAGTTTCTAAAGTTCTGAGAGCTTTACCACCGACTTACAAGATGAAGGCTATTGCAATTAATGAATTGAGAACAATGGCTAATACTTCTGTCAATAGAGATACCTTGGTTGGGAAATTATCTGCTTTTGAGCTTGAAGAATTTGGACCTTCTAGAGCCGTGAAGTCTGAACCTGCTTTTCATGCATCTACATCATCAACTGGTAAGCAAGATTGGAAAGATTTATATACAAAGGAATTTGATGATATGAAGAGAGAAGATGATGAATTTGAGCAACTTGAAGCCCTATTTTCTAGAAGAGTACCTAAAGGATCGGTAGGCAGTAAGTATGAAGGAAAATGACCTTTTAAATGTTTTGCTTGTAATAAGATAGGTCATTTTGCATCTAGATGTCCTGAAAGGAATTCAAGATTTGAAGACAGCGCTATAAGATATTTTAAGCCTAACCCTGGATATTAGAACAAGTATAAGTATAGGAAAAATAGAGATAAATCATGCTACATAGCGGATGAGGAAGGTGTGACTGATTTTGATGATGAATCAACACAAGACTCTGCTAGTGGTTCTGACAATGGGAAGGAATGGGTGTTCTTGGCTATCAAGGAAGATGTTCTGGCACTAGAAGAGAATGTACCAGAAGAGAAGGAACTTGCTACTAAAATTAAAGATAAGGATGAATGGGTAATTGACAGTGGTTGTTCACATCATAAGACTGGAGATAAAAGGAAGTTTCTATCTTTTTCTAGAATTTGATGGCGGTCTGGTTAGATTTGGAGATGACAAAGCATGTATGATCAAAGGAAAAGGAACTATATCATTGGATGGTAAGAACAACACTAAAAATGTTTAATATGTTGAAGGTTTAAGGAATAATCTTTTGAGTGTAGGACAATTGGTGGATAAGGGATTTCAATTACAGTTCAAGGATGGAAAATACAAAATCATTAATAGATCTGGTTTGGAGATTGCAACCGGTACATAGACAAAAGGTCATATATTTCATTTGAATTCCGGTGAGAAGACATGTTTAATTGCACAAATTGATGAGAGTTGGCTATGGCATAAAAGGCTATGTCATGTGAATTTTGATTACATGGTTAAGATCAGTTCAACTAAGACAGTTAGAGATATACCTAAAATTGTGAAGCCCTATAATCCGGTATGTAAAGAATGTCAAATGGGAAAATAGGTCAGAACCTCTTTTAAGAGTATACAAGACAAATCTAATGATGTTCTTGATCTCATTCATACTGATTTGTGTGACCCTGCTAGAGTAAAAGGTTTTCAAGGTGATAGAAATTTTATGCTAATCATTGATGATTATTCTAGAATGATGTGGGTTACTTTTCTAAGGGAGAAATTTGAGGCTTT
The DNA here is from genome assembly GCF_030272615.1 of Cryptomeria japonica. NCBI lineage: Eukaryota > Viridiplantae > Streptophyta > Pinopsida > Cupressales > Cupressaceae > Cryptomeria > Cryptomeria japonica. The sequence continues at coordinate 681,463,325 of NC_081414.1, forward strand.
TGAAAAGTTTAAAATCTTTAAAGCTAAAGTTGAGACAGAGACAAGATTCAAGATTAAAAGTTTAAGGTCAGATCATGGTGGAGAATTCACATCCAGTGAGTTTAATAAATTTTGTGAGAAGCGTGGTATAAGAAGACAATTTTCTGGTCCCCGAACACCTTAGTAGAATGGAGTTGTGGAAAGGAAGAACATAACTATCTTGGATGTTACTAGAACAATAATGATGGAAGCTAGTCGACCTCATATCTACTAGAGACAAGCAGTGAGTACAATAGTCTATACATTCAACATAGTACATATCAAAGGAGAAATAGGTAAGACATCTTATGAATTATGGTTTGGTAATACACCTACAGTTAAATATTTCAGAATCTTTGGTAGTAAATGTTATATTAGGAGAGATGATATCATTGGCAAATTTGATCCTAGATGTGATGAAGGAATATTTCTTGGTTATTCCAATGAAAGAAAAGCATATAGATGTTATAATAAGAGATCACAAAGAATTGTGGAGGGTGCTAATGTCAAGGTGGATGAGCTAAATAGAAGTCAAATCAGAGTTTTTGAGCAAGAACCGTCAGTGGAAATGATCATAACTAAACCGGTAACACCTTTACCAAAACAAAATGTTGAATTAGTTACTCTGACAGTATTAGAAAATTCAATAGTAACTGAAGAACTGGGAAGAGGAACAGAGAATCAGAAGACTTCTAGGTATATGAGATTGAATCATTCAGAAGATCAGATCATTGGGGATAAGAACAATGGAGTGATGACAAGAAGACAATTGGAAACTAATGAGGTATGTTTAATTTCTCAAGTTGAACTGGTATCAGTAATTGAAGCATGTAAAGATGAAAGTTGGTTGAAAGCTATGGAAGAAGAATTAAATCAAATAGAGAAGAATAACAAATGGACTTTAGTTCCCCGACCTAAAAATAAGAATGTTATTGGAACTAAATGGGTTCTTAGGAATAAATTGAATGAATATGGACAAGTTGTAAGGAATAAAACTAGATTGGTTTGTAAAGGATATTCTCAGAAGGAAGGAATTGATTATGGTGAAACTTTTTCATCTGTAGCTAGGATTGAAGCTGTAAGATTATTTCTTGCCTATGTTGCACATAAGAACTACAAGGTTTATCAGATGGATATTAAGTGTGCCTTTTTGAATGGGGACCTTGATGAGAAAGTTTATATTGATAAACCTGATGGTTTTTCACTTTCAGATGATAAAAACATGGTTTGCAGGTTAAGGAAATATTTATATGGATTGAAACATGCACCTAGAGCTTGGTATGCAAGGTTAGATAAATATCTTTTGAAGCTTAGTTTCACTAAAGGTAATGCTGACAATAATCTATATTATAAGGTCAATGTTGATGATATATTGATTATTGAACAATTTGTTGATGATATTATTTTTGGAGGTGAAGATAAGTTGTGCATGGAATTTTCTAAAAATATGGAGAAAGAATTTGAAATGTCTATGATTGGGGAAATTAATTTTTTCTTAGGTTTGGAGATTACTCAGACTGAAAAAGGTATTTTCATCTGTCAAACTAAGTATGCTAGGGAATTGTTGAAGAAATTTAGCATGGAAGACTCTAAACCAGTAAGTACTCCTATGGTTACAAGTGAGAAATTGACAAGGAAAGATGAATCTGCACCAGTAAATCCTACAAGATACAAGTCTATGATCGGAGATCTGCTATATTTGACTTAGACTAGGCCTGACATAATGAATATCATTTGTATTGCATCAAGATATCAGAGTGATCCTAGAGAAAATCATGAGAGTTGAGTGAATTTTTTTTTTAGATACTTACAAGGTACATCTGAATGTGGTTTGTGGTACCCTAAGGATGATGACTTTACTTTAAGTGCATATACAAATGCAGATTAGGTAGGTGAAGTTGATGACCGGAAAAGAATGTCTGGTGGAGCTTACTTTCTTGGAAAGAAGTTGGTTTCATGGATCAACAAGAAATAATCATGTACTTCTTTATCTATTATTGAAGCTGAGTATGTTGATGTTGCTACTAACTGTACACAAGTTCTATGGATGAAGAAAATGTTGAAGGACATTAAAGTGCATTGCATTGGATAGATAGTTATTCACTATGATAACTTTGTTGCTATTGACATATCAAAGAATCCAGTATTTCACTCTTAGATAAAGCACATATCTATCAAGTATAACTTTTTGAAGGAGAAGGTGGATGAAAATGAGGTTAGACTTATTTATGTGAACACTAAAGAGCAGATTGTAGATAATCATTTGAGTACCTCAGAGACAAATTAGGGGTTTCAACCCCTCCAACAGAAAACTGATTGATTCTATTTGGCATCAGTCCGGTATGCATTATCAAAGATATTATTCATTCTGGACTGATGTGGGGATGCTATTGCTCAGGGGGAGTAGTTAGCCTTGTGATTCAGTGGTTTTTGTTTTGTTTTGATATTTATGTCAGAATTTTGGCATTGATGTCAAAGGGGGAGAGATATTCATGTGAAAAAATTAAGGGATATATACATCAGGGGGAGTATATTTCAGAACTTCATTGATATATCTTTTGTGGGAGATTTGTTTGGCATTTCTTGGCACTTGGATGTTTTTCACATCTAGTGTTGCCATCAATGCCAAAGGGGGAGATTGTTGGCCATTTGGAGGAATTGATTATGTGTTTCATTGATATTTTGTCATTGATGTCAGTACTAGTTGTTTTGGCTGCTTTACCGGTATCCTTTTGGTCCCAGTAGGTTGTTTGGTTTCTGGTTGGATCATCATGATCCGACATGATCCGGTATGATCCAGTATGTTTGGGTTATGGAATTGGCTTATTCATGCTACTCATATTCATGTTTAGTCAGTTGGTTTTGATTTGGTGATCGGATGCTATCCTGTTTATTGGCAAGTTTGGTTTGTTGTTTCGGTGAGGGTTTCATCGGCAGAGCTTTGTTGAAGATCTTTGATGTTATGCATAAGTGGTGTTGGTGCGGCTTCTAGTGAATATTCAGGATGCTGATGGTGATCATGTTAGATACTTGGTTGATTGGGATCATTGCTTTAGCGTGTGTGGACCTATATTGGGTCTCGGTTTATCTAGGTTATGGACTGGCTTAATGTAATGTGTGGATTGGACCTCTTGATGTGTTTTTGGGATGTCTTATGGGTTGGATATTATTTATTTGGTCTCAGGCCAACATGTTTTGTAATTATGTAATTATTTTATTGTCTGGTGGCTGACCTGATTGTTTATGGTCGAGGGTTTGTATATATTTGATGTAAGATCTCATTGTAGATCATATGGGTATATGGGATATGGATATGTAATGAGCGAATAATGTAATAATCATCCAGGCAGAGGATTTGGTTGATGATTGGTGATCAAGTTAGGTTTATGTAAGAGGATTTAGTCCTCCGATATTGAGCTTAATCGAAACTATACTCAGGCATAGGAGATGCTATCTTTGCAGTTCATTATTTCTTCCGTTTTGTAGTCTGGATTTATATGTAGTCAGTGAGACTCCTTTTGTGATGAGCAATATGCTCTAGGTTGTTGGCCTTCCTGCAAGTGCATGCCCCTCAATTGTAATCACATACTTACTGCAGAAGTATTATTTGACTATGGGTAGGCTTCCCACCATGGTTTTTCCCTTTATCGGGTTTTCCACGTACAAATCTTGGTGTCATGTGGATGGTATTTATTCTCTGATTGTTGTTTATGCTTAATTGGTTTATGCATTTCGGTATTTATCTTTTGGGTTTCGGTATTAAAGTTTTAATTGCTTAAGGTTTCAGTAATCTGAGACAACTGATTCACCCCCCTCCTCTTAGTTGTCTTCCGGTTATTTGAGCTTTCTAACACTTCTTGCCATTGGTTTTGTCCACATATCCATAGGCACTTAGTTGTCTTCCCCATAGCCTAGTTGTTTCGTTTATGATTGTATCCAAATCCAAAATAGCGCAAAGGGCAGGTTGACCCTCCCATGAGTCTTCCCAGAAATGGACACTTTGTCCATCATTGACTTCCCATTTGATGCATCTTGTGATGATTTCGCTATAGTCCAAGATGAAATTCCAAATGGATGACCCGTGTGGAGGGTCGAGAGTGCTCAATATTCTAATGGGGTCATTTGAATCTAGATATTTCCTTCTTAGGATTTGGACCCACTTCCTCTCTCCATCTTGATATAAGCTCCATACCAACTTAGCTTCCATGGATAAATTCATGCTATAGATTTCCCTAATTCCTGTGCCTTTACTCTGGAGGGTTTGAAAATTCTTTCCCAAGATAGTAGGGGAATTTTATTCTGATCCTCTGGGCTGTTCCCAAAAAAATTCTCATTGTTTGGGTTATAGCTTCTTATGCATCCTTAGGGATTTTCATACAAGACATGGAGTAGATGGGAATAGCCGAAATAATTAATTTGATCATGAGGATCCTACTAGCCGATGATAGCCATTTCCCCTTCCATAATTTCATTTTCTTCCCACAACTTGTGATAAGATTGTCCCAATAACCTTTTTTATTGATTCCTCCAAACAATGGGATTCCCAAAAATCTCCTAAGAAAGCATGCAATATTTAGGTTTATGATTCTAGCTATGTCTCTTTGTAAGCTTGGCTGAACATTGAGGAAAAAACCTTTGACTTTTTCCAATTGATGCTTTGCCCTGATGCTTTTGTATAGCTATCCAGTGTCTCTTTGATGGCTTTGGCTTCAACCCTGCACACTTTCCCAAAAAGGATGGTATCATCAGCGAATTATTGATGGGTAGTGGCATCCAATCCTAGACAAATTTTTATGTCTTTCCACCTACCCACCACCCTCTAGTACTAGATGGTTATGCCAAGTGCCTTAACCATTATAATGAACAAAAATAGGGATACAGGGTCCCCCTGTCGTATTTCCCTAGTAGATGGGAAAAAGCCTTGAGAAACCCCATTTACAAGCACTAAGAATTTGGAGTTCAAGATGGAATTCGCTATCTAGCTGGTCCATTCGTCTCTGAGCCCAAATTTTTGAAGGACCATGATCAAAAATTGTCTGTCAATGAGGTCGTAAGCTTTAAGTATGTCCAACTTGATTAACATGAATTAGAGCCTCCTTGCCTTTCTTAAAGAATGTATTGCCTCATGGGAAATGATAATTCCTTCCAAAATCAATCTATCTGGGGAAAATCCACTCTACTCATCCAATATGATCTTGTTAGTACTTTCTTTAACCTATTTGCAATGATCTTAGTGATAATCTTGTAAATTGCATTGCATAATGCTCTAGGTCTGTAATCCACCATCGTATGGATTTAATTTTTCTTTGGAATTAGTCCCTGAAAGCACCTAGCATTGCCTTTTTCCTTCTAGATTCCTCCACAGCCTTGTGTAAGTCTATCCTATAATTTCCCAGAAGGTCTGGTAGAACTTTGCAGGGAAATCGTCCGACCTTGGATTCATCTACCCCTAACTAAAACACTGCCTTTTTTGTTTCCTCCAAACTAATGACTTTGAAGAGTTCTCTGTTATCTTCCTCACTTATTAGGGTTGGGATGTGACTAAGAAATTTGAGCTTCTCTTGCACATTGTCTATTGAGTCAAGGTTGAAAATACCCCGAACGTATCCAACAACTGCCTAATTTACCTCTTCTATGGTTTGTGCTCTAGAACCGCCCTCTTTGATTGTTTTTGTTTGTTAATCCTATGAGGATTCAGTTAATATTGAGGGGGGGGTGAATCAGTATTAATACCAATTTAAAAGATTAAGTCAAAATCAAACATATATCAAATCTAAAATCATTTATCAAATATCTCAACTTCTTTTATCAGATCTAGCAACATCTTTATCAGATTTTCTAACACATTAATCGAATCATTTACCACATCTATCAATTATTTCACCACTTAAGCAGTCATAAATTTGATCATTTACCAACTTATTATCCTCATCTATTAGATCAAAAAAATTCTCTACCAATTCTTATCAGTATCAGTAACCTTTGATAAACCTCTGATAAAACATCATAACTGATGTACTCAGAAATAGTGCATGAAATGTAACACAAACAAGAACATCACATGAAAATCATTCCACACATGAACACCATATTTTTTTGATGTGGAAACCCAAATAGGAAAAAACCACGGTGGGAGTTGGTACCCACAAATATTTGTACTCTTTTGAAGTATGCCCTGTTAGGAGCAGACCCTATTAGGAGTCACCTAGTTAAGGGATTTGCCTAGCAGCTTAGTTAGGAGCTTGCTGATCTTTTAGGATCAACCTCATGAGAGGATTTACCACTCTTTTGAGAGATTCCCTATGAGGGGACTTAAATGTTTAAGGCCTGTTAGGACCTACCCGGTTAAGGGATTTAACCTGTTGCAACTGTTAGGGAACAACAGTGAAAAAGTGATCCGTTACTTGCACTTCTCAGCTTGCTATATTAGATCCAGTTATATTTAACACTCTGCAACTCTCAGACATATCTCATACTTCTCTTGGATGGCTCAACACATTCTCTTAAGACCACCGACATAATAAACATCAACTGTGCCATCCTAAATAGCCATCTCAACTAGGTCGGCCACAAAATCCTAATTGCATCATGAAATTACAATATAAATCATAAGAGATCATCCCAGATCAATATAAAAATCATTACATCAAATTAAAATGCAATATCAACATTTGGTTGATCTAAACCCATCACAAAAATCTGATATGTACCAAAGTCAAAACCTCAAAATACTCCACTAAGTGTTTCGCTGTTTTCCAAGAAATTCTTCCTTGAATCATGCCAAAACAACAATCAAATCATTCATGCAAGTTGTGTCATATTACCACCTTCATGTAGACTCACCGTCAATCACTGCCATAAAAAAAATCATTATCGGTTTGATGATTTCTTCACCGGTCCTTAAACTCTACTAAAACCTTAGCAAAAATTCATCAAAAATTTGAAACAATCCTTCCAGTAGTCACCACAAGTTTCATTTCTGGATAGATACTCCTTTCCATGATATAAGCTCACATTCCAAATTGCAAATCACCAATCATCGTCGATCGTCTAATTCAACAAAAACATCTATGCTTTACCGGTTAAAGTCTTATTTCACAGACTTTTATTCTTTGTCGGTAAACCCTGTCTTCCAGTAAACCAAATCACTTAAATGAAAAAACAAAACATTAGTAATCATGATTTGACATCAGTTGCCATCAATGATAGTATAAATAACTGATCAAGTCATCTAATCACAAAATCTCAATCTCTTCATCAGAAATAGTCTTCTATGCTCTACCGGTGCAGTCATCAATCTTCAACTGCATCACCTGCATTGTCTCATTCTGCATTAGTTATTCTGAATGCCAACATTGTTATCTAATTTATGCATCTATTTGCCAAAGTTGATTTGTGGAAGTACTTGGTATTTCTGTCCTCTTCCTTAAGCCATGTTTTTTAGGACTTCTATCTCCAAAAAATTTCTTCCCTCTTCAATAGTTCTAGGAGCTTTGCTTTCAGTTTATGTTCTAATTTTAATTCCTTAGGCCCCATACCTTGTTTTCTCATCCTCCACCTAGGTTTTCTCTTTGAAAATGTCCTTAAAGTTGTTTTGATTCCACTCCTTGATTTTTCTCTATGTGTGGAGGAGTTTTTGGTTGAACTGATACATCTTAGACTTATCGCACATTTTGACCTCATTCCACCAATCTTTGATTAATTCCTGGAGGGACTCGTCTCTCAGCCACATGTTCTCAAAGCGGAAAGGAGTCTCACCTTTGAGGGGGGTAGAATTAATGACCAACTACACTAGGAAGTGATCTGAACCCGTGAATGGCATAATTATAGATTCAAAGGTATCTTGTACCTCATCCCAACATCCCGTGATGAAGAAATGATCTAGTTTCTCTACTATGCTAGTGAAACCTTTTCTCCTGTTTGTCCAAGTGAATCTGCCATTTTTAGATACAATTTATTTGAGGTTTCTATTGTCAACCCATGCTTGAAATTCTTGTTGTAATCTTAAAATGTTCTACATTCCTCCTTATTTTTTTGAGTTGTCCAGTGTTGTATTGAAATCACCCCTACTATAATGGGAAAATTTGTGATCACGTCCAGCCATACTTTGATTTCTCTCCATAGAATCCTTTTGGCTATAGTGGAGATGGGGCCATACACATTGATTACCCTATATACCTTATTCTAGCTTAGCTCTCTACAATTCACACTCATACAAAATTGGCTGCTTCTTTCCAATAAGTAGGAAATAGTCATTGGATTCCAAATTACACCAATGTCACCTGATGCACCGATAACTTCCACAAAAATACCTTCCCACTTCTTCATGTTCTCATTATTTTCATGCTTTCTTCCTTATCCCACTTAATCTCTTGCAACAGTACTGTAGTGTCATAAAATTGCCACCCTAGCAATTTTTGACTGCATTAGGGTCCTCATGCATGCGATTTCGAATCCTCTAGCTTGATCAGAGACCAAAGATTGCTCATCTTGCAGAAACAACTTCTTCCTTAGCCTCTGCATCACCTTGTCTGCACTCTACCCTAGAGAAAGGGATAGGATAGGGGCATGGTGCCCTTTTCCTCCCAAGATAGGGGCATGACACCCCTGTCCCTACCATATTTTTGGGGCAGGACCCTTTTTAGGGTTGCATTATTGGTTGTGCATCGGGCAGGAAACTTCCCTGATGTCAGCCTGTGACAAAAATCAAATCCAATAACATGTATTTAAGGGGCATTTGTCCTCTCATTTGCATAAGGTGGAATTTCGATAAGGTCATGTTGCATAAGCAATCAAGCATTCTTTTCCAGCATTGAGCATTGCCAAGTCTCCCTTCAAGGCTAGGTGTTGCATTCAAGTTAAGGATTCAACCATTGAAGAGGAGATTGATTCCAACATTCAATTCCACACAAGCATTTCTATCAACATTGCTACTACAACCTCCCTTGAGGTGATTTGCAATTTAGTCTTTCATTTACATATGCTTGCATGTACTTTCTTTCATTACTTGGTTAATTCCAAAACTGGTGTTTGACCTAAAGGCAAACTCATAATCCCAACCATTTTCCTATCTTTTCTGTGTGTAGGTTGTAGGTGTGTAGCTATACTTTCAGATTCGGGCTTCATTTGTAGAGGCAAAAAAACCCTTTTTGTTTCGCGGATTTTTCGAAGGACCATGTGCGTTCTTGCCACGGTCCAGGCAACTTTTCCTCAAATTTGCAGGGCGACTTCATCTCGACATTTTACTGCTAGGTCCAGGTGCATAGCTTCATCCCATATTTCGATCTCAAGTTATAATCAATTCTTTGTCACTTTTGCACTATATAATTCAATCAATTTCCTTTCCAAATCAAACAAGAAAGAGGGGATCAACTTAGCATTCCCAATTCATTCAAAATTCAATCTACCATCTTCATGTGGAGAGATTGAATCTAGTGAATTATCATCTCCTCTTTCTAACTTAACATGGTAAAAATTGCTTGAATGGTAATCAATAGTGAGATTCTCATCTCTCTTTGAGGGAAAGGGTAGTTTTCCTCTCGATCTATCATTCACCATTTTCCCACCATTACATTTTGGTGAACTCGACATCTTGCATGCTTTCCCTTGAACAACATTGCATATTTTTCATTTACAAGTTTCAACTTTTTGTAAACTTGGTGGTTAAGTCATTCAAAACCCTAGTTTTTAAAATTAAAATTGAACTTGTGATTTGTAAAAATTGCTTGTGGTTATCTTAGATCTGAAAATTGTTTTGTTTGTCAAATTCAATTTCCTCATTGTCTTGTTCAATTTGCAATTAAAATTTACAAAATTAAGAGGTTACTTGTTAAAACCCTAATTTTCAAATATCATCTTGAACTTGTGCAAAAATTGGATTTCAATTTAATTTTCAGATTTCTGATTGTTATCAAATTTGTCTTCATTCCTACAATTCAAATTTTCAATTCCCCCCCTTTTCCCAAAATTCAAAATTTAAAATTAAGTGGTTAGGTCATCAAACCCTAATTTTTAAAATTAATTGGATTTTGTGTGAATTTCAAGTCAATTTCATTTACATTCAGATTTCTAAACATTTTCCAAGGTGTCCCTATCCATTAGGTTTGACCCTTTTCAAAATTGCAATTCAATTCCTCTTTTTCTTCAAAACCCTAATAGGGTCCTATTTTCACATTTGCGCCTTCATTTTGCCCATCTAGAAATCATAAAATTCGCCAATTTTTTGGGGTTAGCTTTAAAATCATCATAATATCCATCCCTGAAAATTTTGAAAAAGTTGGTCGGACCATGTGCGTTCTCGCCACGGTCCTCGACTTTTTTCCCAAAATTCTGGGAAACTTTTATGACTATATTTAATAGCCTAAATCTAGAAGATTGGTTGATTTTATCGATTTTTGATCCCTCTAGAATCGGAAATACCTTCAAAATTCAACATTTCAAATTTCAAGAAATTTTTTAAAATTAAGAGGTTAATTATAGTCTACCCTGATTTTAAAAATTCTGATTTTAAAATTAAGTGGTATTCCCTTGGCCCTAATTTTAAAATTTCAATTTCCTTTCATTTTTGGAAATTGTGTCATTCCCTTTCTCCAACAAAGTTCAAATTGTGTAATCATTATTTTCTTAAATTTTGCATTAAACAATTTTGTAAGCTTTGTTTCACAATTCAAATTTTAAATTTTCCCTCTAGTGCATGAGTTTTACAACTATTAGCCCTACCTATCCTATCCCCGTTAGACGAAGCATTAGAATTAAGGCTTCCCAAGGTTTAATTACCGAGAAGATGGAGCCTAATTTAGGTGACTTCTTTAATGAGGATCATGCTAATTCTTCCCATCCTAATTATGTGCCTATTCACCCCATTGATGGATCCCATGATGAAGAAGAAGCTTTAACTAGGGTTTCTTTACATCAACTTTATACATTGGACAATCAATTTGATAGCTTTCAACAATGGATGTCCCAAGAATACCCTAATTGTAAAGCTCTTCCATTAATTTAAGGTCTTAAGCACATGCTTCAAAGTGATAAGAATGAAATTGATATATTGCATGGCATTGCACGTATTGTTGATTCTAATGTCATGCCTTTCAAGAGTTGTATCGAAACCCTAGGTTATTCACAACCTCCAACACAAGTCAATCCTTCAATTCCTTTGAATACTCCTATGACTAGTATTCCTACTTTCACATCTAACATCATGGCTACTTCAACTCAAAATTTCATCCCTACAACAATTGTTCACGGGAGAAATCCCTCTTCTTCATTTAATCCTCCATCTTTACCTATGTCTTCCACGAGTGTTCCTATTATTCCTCAACCAATCAGTGTGACACAAGGGGGCAATTCTTTCAACAACTTTTTTCCTCCTTTAAGTGTCCCTTCTCCTACCCAATCATCACCTATGCCTACTTATCATAATGTCCCAACACCTTATTCCTAGTCCATGCCTTATTTCAATAACATCACACCACCTTCTCAATCACCTATGCCTAACATCAATTCTTCTACCAAAATGACAATCAACAATCTTGCTCAAACCGTGTCTTCCTTACAACAACAAATTGCTTCCATGAGTCAATCCAAGTTTAGTGTGCCCACCTTTGATGTTGCAAGCCCAATTTCTCTTGATATTGTTAAAGCCATGCCATCTAAACATGTGGAGATCCCTTAATTGGAACTCTATAATGGAAAAGGTGATCCTCTTACACATGTCAAAACATTCCAAACCTTGTGTACTAATTTTGCTTATGATCAAAGATTGCTTGCAAAACTATTTACAAGAACACTAAGAGATAAGGCCTTACAATGGTATTGTTCTCTGCCTTCTTATTCTATCACTTCCTTTCAACAACTCGCAAATGCTTTCATCTAATAAATTTCAAAACAACATTGGTCCTAAAATCACTTTGACTGATTTAATGCATTGTAAACAAGGTGTTAAAGAAAAAGTGACTGATTTAATTGGTAGATATAAGCATTTTGTGCTCAAATTTATTTTCATGTACCTAATAATGATATTCAAAGAATTTTCATTTCTAATTTGCAAAAATATATCAGGGAAAAGCTTTTTTTGTCTGAGTTTACTTCTTTTCAATCTTATCAAAAATGAAAGAACGATATGATCTTATCCTTAAGTCAACCTAGATCACCAACACTTGACATTCCTATTATTCTTCAAGATGAGGTTCTTCCCCTCACGGATAAAACTAATCTCCCTCCTAGGGAAGATTGTCCACCTACCCCTATGGATGTGACTTTACCTTCTCTTAAGGAGAACAACAATATTCTTCCTAAGGTTAGACATATACCTCCTCCATATCATGGACCTGGTCTCCTTCCTACACCTAATATTCCTCCTTTCTATGGCGCAGTTCCACCTCCTTCCTCTTATCGAGAGAAGAGGCCTAGTTCTCCTATTGTTCAACCAAAAAGACCTCAGCCTAAACCTTCCACTATCAAGGAGAGAAATGTTCCTACTTGTTTGAATTTTTTTCCTCCTTCTCAGTCTTCCACTAAGACTCAACAAAATCGTTGTGCGAGAGAACATCGATGAAGATGTCGTGTTTGAGCTCGTGGAGCTATACCTCAAAATATTCAATCTCCTCAGACTCCAACAATTGACATGATTCCCTTTTCTCCTAAGCAAGATGTTCAACCTACATCTCAAAATCATAAGTTGCATAAAACATGAGATGGTTTTACTCCTATTTGTTTTCTTTCTCCTCTTTCTCTTAAATTTTGATGAAGAAATGGGTGAAAATGTTATTCATAATGACAATACAACTCCTAATGCTTCTGATAGTGAGTATGAGTATGTTGATGTGGACAAGCATTTATCAGATGAGTTTTCACAAACCCTAATCCCAGCTCCTAGAATCCAACAAAGTGACTTACAACATGAGCACAGTCCTTGTTTGGATCTTGTGATAGCTCCATCTATTGTGCTCAATGTCACTCCTTTGGCATGTTACTCACATTCCCAAAATAGTGGTCAAGAAGATCAGGAGGCAGATGTCATGCTAGATTAGCAATATTAGCACTACAGATCTTTCTCTCTCCTCTTTCTTTCTCTTTTGTGACCATTCTTCTATGTGTATCCTCGTTCTTCTATTGTTCCCTTAATGTCTACTTGGGGATGATGCAAAGCATTGAGATCTTTTTCTTGGTCTCTTTCATGTTGACTCAAAATACATCATATCTTCCCTTTCTTCTAAGGTAGTGTCCTTGTTTGGGGAATGAAGATTATTACATGCATATACATACATGATATACATGAGTTATTATACAACATATTGACCTCGAGGAAAATGACACTACCTCATGTTTTGTGTTCATTATCCTTGGGTTTATTCCTCGATTGGGGGCTAAATCCTTGTGATAACATTCTCCCTCCTTCTCTTTCTCTTGGGTGTATCCTACTTTAAATCAATCACTCCTGATAAGGTGCATGCGATCGCTTTAATATGGGGGCATACACTCCGCTTATATTTTCCTTCTTGTGATACTTAGAATTACTTAGTGAACTTTATTTTTCTTTTTAATCTTTAGTATCCTTGCTTTCATGACTCATAGTGAAGGGAACTTTGCTACTTACAGTCATGGTTCTCCCCTTCTCGATCTTCCCTTTTACTCTATCAATCTAATTCGTAAGATCCTAAGTCCACTGGGGGCTTGGTGTATCTTGCCTCCTTGACGTGGTAAAAGTCTTTCATTCTTGTTTCCTTGAACTTACCGACAGTATTGGCATACGCTTATACTCCCGCTAAAGTGGGGGATAAATGTAGTGTCATAAAATTGCGACCCTAGCAATTTTCGACTGCATTAGGGTCCCCACACATGTGATTTCAAATCCTCTAGCCTAATCGGAGACTGAAGATTGCTTAGCTTGCAGAAATAACTTCTTCCTTATCCTTTGCATCACCCCATCTGCACTCTACCCTGGAGAAAGGGGTAGGATAGGTTGTGGTGACTCTGTCCCCCCTTGGACAGTGGTGCGGCACCCTTGTCCTCCCAGGATAGGGGTATGGCGCCGCTGTCCTTGCCCTATTTTGGGGTAGGACCCTTCCTAGGGTTGCATTATTGGTTGTGCATTGGGCAAGAAACTCCCATGATGTCGGCCCATGACGAAAATAAAATCCAGTAACATGTATTTAAGGGGCATTTGTCCTCTCATTTGCATAAGGTGGAATTTCAACAAGGTCATGTTGCATAAGTGATCAAGCATTCTTTTCCAGCATTGAGCATTCTCAAGTCTCCCTTCAAGGCTAGGTGTTGCATTCAAGTCAAGGATTCAACCATTGAAGAGGAGATTGATTCCAACATTCAATTCCACACAAGCATTTCTATCAAAATTGCTACTACAACCTCCCTTGAGGTGATTTACAATTTAGTCTTTCATTTACATTTGCTTGCAAGTACTTTCTTTCATTAATTGGTTAATTCCAAAATTGGGGTTCGATCTAAAGGCAAACCCCCAATTCCAACCCATTTTCCTCTCTTTTCTATGTGTAGGTTGCAGGTGCGCAGTTGTACTTTCAAATTCGGGCTTCATTTGCAGAGGCGAAAAAACCCTTTTCGTTTCGTGGATTTTTCAAAGGACTGTTTGTGTTCCCGCCATGATCCGGGCAAATTTTCCTTAGATTCGTAGGGTGACTTCATCTCAACATTTTACTGCCAGGTCCAGGTGCACAACTTCATCCCATATCCCAATCTCAAGTTATAATCAATTCTTTGTCAATTTTGTACTACATAATTCAATCAATTTCCTTTCCAAATCAAACAAGAAAGAGGGGATCAACTTAGCATTCCCAATTCATTCAGAATTCAATCTACCATCTTCATGTGGAGAGATTGAATCTAGTGAATTATCCTCTCCTCTTTCTAATGTAACATGGTGAAAAGTGCTTGAATGGTAATCAATAGTGAGACTCCCATCTCTGTTTGAGGGAAAGGATAGTTTTTCTCTTGATCTATCATTCACCATTTTCCCACCATTACAAGTACTATATCTACTTTGCTCATGTCTATTTGGCACTTGGTTAAGCACCACTTGCTAGGGGCATTCAAGCTCCTAGCATTCCATGTTAGGACTCTCATTGTTCTTCGAGAAGGGCATATCCCTTCTCATTTTTGAGTTTCATTTGACCCTTAGCTTTAACATGTTGGCTTGATGATGATTATAATGTATTCATCACTTGTTGTCATTGATGTAACACTCTCACACAAATATATGATTACATTGACTACCAGTGTAACTTTAATTGGTTTACAATGCTAACTGACATGTTTAAGGTTTATCTCTAAACCGGTACTTTGTGTCAACCGGTATGTACCTATGAGATAACCTAAGATACCACCAGATCGACATCAACATCTGAATGAAAATGTAGAAGAAGATCTAGTGAAAATTCCATAACAACGGTTAATTCTCAACTGGTATTAAACTATTCTAACTGGTATCTATTTTTGTGATGAGTTACCAGCACCGTTTGTTTGGCGGTCATTTTTGTGATGAGTTATGATTATATGTCTAGATTCACTGCACCTAGGAAATTGTGTTCCTATGGCTGACATAAGGATTGTATGTCTATTTAAAGACATCGTAGAGAGTCATTTAAGAGGATGATATGAAAAAAAATATACAGAGTTGTTATGTGAAAATAATGAAAAAGCTTTTATTGAGAAATGATAAGTGTTAAGATGCAGAGCAGTATTATTTGTACTTAGAAGGATCTGATCAAGCAAGCTTTGTGCTACTTAGAACAGATCAAACCATTCTTGTTGTTTTCTAATCATTACAACATAATCAAATCCCCTAAC
Source organism: Cryptomeria japonica (assembly GCF_030272615.1). Classification (NCBI taxonomy): domain Eukaryota; kingdom Viridiplantae; phylum Streptophyta; class Pinopsida; order Cupressales; family Cupressaceae; genus Cryptomeria; species Cryptomeria japonica. Next base: position 681,479,165 of record NC_081414.1, read on the forward strand.
CAGGTAAGCTTTAACAAGATTCATTGTACAAATCCTCTAACAAGGTGATCCATTAGTTTGGATTCTCAAATCCTCTAGCGAGGTTACTCCTAACAGGGTAGTACTCTTAATAGGGTATAAGCTTCTAATCAAGCTCAGAATCTCTAACAAGATTCGATCCTAGCAGAGCTCTTTGTAAGGCCTTAACCGGTCAGTTTTCTATTATTGCAGATAATTAACTTGTGAGTTCCATCTCACCGTGGTTTTTACCTATTTGGGTTTTCCACGTATAAACACTTGTGTTATGGTGGATGTTGTTATTTCATTTTGGATAGCATGCATTTTGTTTAACCGCTTGGTTAAGAACATATATAGATTAATATTCAAAGTAGTGTGTGTTTTGGAGTCACTGATTCACCCCCCCTATCAGTGTTTTTCAAGTCCATCAATTGGTATCAGAGCCCAACTTCTTTGAAGCCTAACTGCTTAGAATGGAATCTTGAAACCACCATGGGAGACAAAAGCTACTTTGAGATGGTTAGAGAACTAGAAGCTAGTAGAAATGAAGTTGAAACTCTTAGGGGTAAATTGAAAGCTTCTCAAGTCAAAAGGAGAGAGCTATCTGAAAAATTGTTAGAAATATCTAACAATAGTTCTTTAGATGAAGCTAATATTGATGCCTTAGCAGAAGAGGTTGAAAAGTTGCAGGGTGAGAAACTAAATCTAAGAAGAGAACTGGAAGGTCTCACTATTCCCATATGTCAGGAGCTGGAATCCAGAAGAGCTGCTTAAGATCTTATCAAAGAAAAAGACTAAGAGATCCTAAAAATCAAATGGGAAAGAGACACCATGCATGAGGATTCAATAGCCAAAACAGAAGAAAAGGAGAACTTAAAATTAGACCTCAAGTTGGCATCATCTCTGAAAGAGAATCTGTCTAAGCATAATGAAGATCTTGTCACTAAGCTTGCTGTAGCCAATGAGAAATTGGAAAAGTTTGTCAAAATTTCTACCGTGCTGGAAGAACAAATTCAATCACAGAGAATGAAGGGTTATATCTTTAGACTTGGCTTTCACACAACTGAGAAAGGTGAATCCTCCGGTACAAAGAGCAACTATCCAAAGAATAAAAATACATCTAAAATCAATAAGACTACCAGCAATAAATATTTCAAACCTGTCTATTTTGTTTGTCATAAGCCTGGTCATACTGCAAATGTTTGTAGGAATAAACCTATGAGAAATGCAAGTTATAATACCAATACTAGGTATGTATCTAGAAAGTTTGAAGGACATTGCTACACCTATAGAATGTATGGGCATAAACATATTGAGTGCAGATATGGTGCAAACAAACCTATATCACACATGCATCCTAGATCATATGGTGGCCGAATAGGAAACTATGACAACTGGATGAACAGGAACTGGCAAAGATCCTACAACAACAGTTTTAGTCCATTTAAGATGGAAAAGGAAACAAATGTTATGTGTACCTTTTGTAATAAAAGTGGTCATGTGTCTATGAATTGTAGAAAAAGAAGAGGAAATATAGGACCTTGGAGATCATTTGGTATGGTCTGCTATCACTGCAACAAACCAGGACACCTGGCAAAGTTTTGCAGAACTAGAAACAACAAACCGGTCAACTCTACTAAGGATCATAAAGGCAAGCAAAAATTTGATGTTGAGGAAACAAGAGAAGACATGAATCGGACATGGAAAAAGAAGAGTGAAGAAGTTCTTGCAAAAGAAATCACTCCTTCACCTATTGAAGAGAGTCCAGCACTGGTGACTTAAGCCTGTCTAAAATGGCTAAGGGGAACGTAATGGTAAAACATAATTCAAACCCCTTTGTAGAATTAGCAAGAAAGAATCTTTTTGAATTTTGGTGATTTTCTTTGTGCTAACGTGTTAATCATCTAGTATGTCACTTAAGTGAAAAAATTAGGGTTTTTAACCTAAAAGTACGAGCATTTATTACGATTGGTAAAAAGGATATAAACTAGTTTTACCTTATCATTTTTACCCTAATCCTTTCGAAAAAGAATTGAAGCAATTGCAGAGCAGGGCAAGATAGTTTTGGTACAAATTAACAAATTGCTTTGTGATTAAGAGAAATCAAGTTGAATTGGTAGCTGCAAAGAAGCGAATGGGAGAGCATTTGAATAATCCAACTGGGAATCGAAGCGACATGCTAAATTCTAGGCAGAGAAAATTATGTCTTATAATGCATTATCGCAAGTTCCAAGTGGAGTCGTTATCCAAGGTGATTTGTCTAGCTATATAGATTGCAAAATTGAAGATATGGGAACTCTTCACATCTTTACTCAGCTGAAATCACTCTGTGACAAGGAAGGAAAGATTGAAGCTAAATATTCTAAGATTTTTGAGAAAGGATTTCATAATGCCACCTACCCTCTTGAAGATTTTGAAGAAGAACACATAAGAATAATTCTGAGTCGAGTACATGGAGAGAATATGTATCTAGAAAGGAATCACACAATTACCAAGGAAGCCATTAGGGCTGTAACATGTTATTGCTCAACCGATGAAATTCCTAAGTTGAGAAAAATCACAAAAGAAATAGTCTTCAAGCTAACCAGTTCCACCTCTGATGGGCATGCTTTCTCTATTAACAATATCAGAGATCTTGCAGTGAAACTTGCAGCAATGGTGATAGGCTACAAAGTATTTTACTCCAGTAGACTTAACAGTGTTCTATCTGCAACAATTCATACAACATACAGTATGATTATTGAAGATAAAAACTATGATATCTGTGAAGCTATCAGAGTCTAGCTTTTCCTAAATTTAAAGACTATCAAAAATTACAATACCTAGAAGTTCAAATTCGGTCAGCTGCTAGCTGGGTTATTTTTCTACTTTCAAAATTTCCTACCTAGTATAGGTGACTTTGAATGGTCCAAAGAACAACCGGTCAATGCTCAAATTAGAAACAACATCAAGGTTGTAAAGAATACATTTTTGGCTGCCACCAACAGGTATTTTAATGAATTTCAAAAGAAAATGAGTATGAGAATGAGGTTACCTGAAGATGTAGTAAGACATTTTGAAAAAGACATAATCTTCATGGTTACTACTGATTTTTTCTTAATGCAAGCAAGAGAACCTAGAGAGGAAGAAATGGAAGAAATGAGCTATGAAGTCAATGATGACTTACTGGTTGGCTATGCTAATACTCTGTTAGCATCGCCTGTAGACAAAAAGAAGTCAAAATTGGATATTCTTGCAATCCAAGTTGCATCTACCAAAACCATTACTGAATTTGTAGCTAAAGCAAAAGGAAAACAAAAGAAAAGTGAAGAAAAATCTCCTAAAAAGAAGACTACAAGGGTGACTCGAAGTGTCCTAAGCAAGAAGGAACAAGCACCCAAAATAACTGAGAAAAATGAGAGTATACCAAAGAAGAGAAGGAACAGGAAATTAATTTTGCAACTAGAGTCTGAGGGAACAGAGTCTGATGAAGAACCTAAGAAGGAGAAGGCAACTGGAAGAACATCTAAAAAGGCAAAGGTAGTGCCAAAGGCAACTACACCACTAGATATTGCCTCCTACAAACCTGCAACAACATTTGAAAGAACAATGAAGTCATTGGAAAGAAACAGGTTTGAAAATGTTAAAGAATATTATGATTCTTTTACTGTAGATGAGTAGAAGCAAATACACCAATAGGTAATAAACTTGTTGAGTAATTACTGTAGATATCCGCATGAATTAGAAAAAGAAATTTCAGTATCCTTGTATAATACCTTGTTAGAAAAATGGGAAGAAGCCACTCAGTTAGATAAGGAAAATATTGATGAAATATTTGTACAGTATTTTCCCACATTGTCATCAAATAAAATTAGTGCTTTGACTAAGGAATACAAAGTATATTTTGATTTTAAAATTAGAAGATTGAATCTTCTTAATGGAAAAAGAGCAGTTATTGAGACAGAAACTCATCAACACGCCTATCTAATCAAACAAAGAATAGATAACATCCAGTCTCTCAATAAGGATGAGACCTCAGATGATGTTTCTCTACTAGAAATGGACATAGAGGAAATTGTCCCAGTTGATATAGTCTTCTCAATTGAGAAGAAGAATGACTCAGTTATTCATATTGATGAGGACATTGAGGATTCAGTAGATCTATATGAAGAAATTACTGCACATGATATGGATCTTCTTTCAATCATAGAAGTACAGAATACAACAGGTGATCAACCGGCTACTCAAACAGAGGAAGTCAGTATATTGGCAATTGAACAATAAGAGAAACCTTAATTGACAACTGAACAAGAAGAGAAACCTCAACAGGGAAGTGAACAACTGGAGAAACCCCAATCTCCACCGGTCATTGAGATCACTCAAAAGGAGACCACTAAGGACGCTGTTACATAGAAAGCATAAGATACAATAGAAGCATACACAGAAAGAGCTATCATAAAGTGTATATTATCTGAAAAGGGAAAGCAAAAAATGCTTGATGATGATGATGAAGACTCTTTAAGTATTTCAGGACCTATTAATATGAATACCCTGAGTGCTTCTAAAATGATGAAGTTTGTGCGTATGATGGAAGATCATGTACATAAGAAAAGGATGAAAAAACAAAGAATTGAGGCAGAGACAATTCAGAATGTTGTAGACATATTGTTTGGGTTACTACCGGAAACCTTTGTTGCACATCTTCCCACTCCTATCAGCAAACTCGGACAATTAGTTGCAGAGGCATCTGATCAAATCAAAACACTTGAAGATGTTGCTCAAATGTCTGTTGAAAAGAGCCAAAAGAAAGAATATGGAGATAAGCTAGCAAAGCACATTGAGAATAGAAAAATGGCCTTATCTCATAATGGCAGTCTATTGAAGAAAGCTATTGAATCTAGAGGAAAGTATCTTGCCTCTACCTCCAATGTTACTTTCTTTTATTCTGATATTTCTAAAAATCAAGCTAAAACTGAGCAGGAAATAGAAAGGTTATGTAAGGCATATGTCCCACTCTAGGACTCTATTCATGTCTTTAACCGGTCTATAGATGAACTGCATGACAGACTGATCTGGGATGATAATGAGAGAGCTAAGAGATTCCAATCTCCAAGAGAGCTTAAGAATTAGCTCACCTCACAGATTGGCATTCTTCAGAGAGCCTACTCTCGTGCTGAAGCTATTCTTGCTACTTCAGAAATGTGTTCACTTGATTTAATGGAGGAATTCTATTCTCAGCCGTTGTCTACAACAGAGTATACGAATCACATACTGGAATCATGGTAGAATGCTCTATCTCATATGAAACAAAATTTCAACCATACTTTCATGAGAATTCCTAATGCATGACTTTGTTTTTAAAAGTCATATGTACTGAACTTTTTGATACAAACTTTCTATATATATATATATATATATATTTTTCTTTATCATTTTGGCATTGCTATCAAAGGGGGAGTAATAGTTATATGTATGCATGTGTGTTTGTTTTGAATTTTTTTGTATTTATGCATACACTAAGGGGGAGTACTATAATGTTATATTCAAAAGGGAGCTTGAGCATATATATGTAGATATGTTGTATGCACACTTAGTAGTATTGTAAATTACTCAAAATTTTCTAAGTGTTGCCATCAATGCCAAAGGGGGAGATTGTTGGCTTGATGATGATTGTAATGTATTCATCACTTGTTGTCATTGATGTAACATTCTCACACACATATATGATTACATTGACTATCGGTGTGACTTCAATTGGTTTACACTACTAACCAACATGTTTAAGGTTTATCTCTAAACCGGTACTTTGTGTCAACCGGTATGTACCTATGAGATAACCTGAGATACCACTAGATCAACATCAGAATATGAATGAAGATGTAGAAGAAGATCTAGTGAAGATTCCATAACAACGGTTAATTCTCAACCAGTATTAGTTTGTTCTAACCAGTATCTATTTTTGTGATGAGTTACCAACACTGTTTGTTTGGCAGTCATTTTTGTGATGAGTTATGATTATATGTCTAGATTCACTGCACCTAGGAAATTGTGTTCCTATGGCCGACATAAGGATTGTATGTCTATTGAAAGACATTGTAGAGAGTCATTTAAGAGGATGATATGAAAAAAATGATAGAGAGTTGTTATGTGAAAAGAATGAAAAAGATTTTGTTGAGAAATGAGAAGTGTTAAGATGTAGAGCAGTATTATTTGTACTTAGAAGGATCTGATCAAGCAAGTTTTGTATTACTCAAAATAGATCAAACTATTCTTGTTGTTTTCTAATCATTACAACAGAATCAAATCCCCTAACCGGGTAAGCTCTAACAAGCTTCATTGTACAAATCCTCTAACAAGGTGATCCATTAGTTTGGATTCTCAAATCCTCCAGCGAGGTTACTCCTAATAGGGTAGTACTCGTAATAGGGTATAAGATTCTAATCAAGCTTGGAATCTCTAACAAGATTCACTCCTAGCAGAGCTCTTTGTAAGGCCTTAACTAGTCAATTTTCTATTACTGCAGATAGTTAACTTGTGAGTTCCATCTCATCATGGTGTTTACCTATTTGGGTTTTCCACATATACACACTTGTGTTATGGTGGATGTTCTACTTTTTGTGGATGTTGTAATTTCATTTTGGATAGCATGTATTTTGTTTAACTACTTAGTTAAGAACATCTATAGATTAATATTCAAAGTAGTGTGTGTTTTGGAGTCACTGATTCACCCCCCCCTCTCAGTGCTTTTCAAGTGCATCATAGCGGTCATGGATAACTTTTCTGTATTAATCTTAGCTCCCCTCTTCTTTTTTGCCATGATAAGAGGCTTCTTTAGCAAAGATGAATTCTGATCGATTCTCAACTCCTCTCCAATGTTTACTTTCTCATCCTCCATGACATCCTCCCTATCTGAATCTGATTCTTCCACCCCTTCCTCCTCTACTGGCCAATCTGATAATTTTCCTTCTTGCTGACTGGTATCTTCTATCTCCTGATGCACGGAGTCTATAACCTCCACATAAGGCTTTCTTGACTCTTCATTTTCTTGGGATATTTGGTTTTTTGATAGCCCCCTTTGTTCCAACTCTGGGCCGGTTGCTTTCACAACACAACCTCGTGATTGGCCTTCCTCACATAGTTCTTCATTACATGCCATCTAATTGTCCTGTTTATTATCCTCTGAAGTGGCTACCACAGTTGGAGGAACATCCGCATTGGTTCTCTTATGGTGTTGGGCCAATCCTCAATTGATTCTTTATTTGTGCTTCGAGCATTCCCCTTCAGGTGCTGAATCGTGGCCCTCGTGTTGTTGCATTCCTGTCGATCCTTATTGGGAGATTGAAAACCACCACTGTCACCATGTGGGAGTGGGTTCAGAACTTCTTCCTAAACAACCTTTTGCTTCCATATTCCCTAATATGTGTGAATTTTAATCTCATGTAGGATTTCATCAAAGGGATGGATGCCTATGCATAGTCTGGCATAGTTCCTGTTCGTTTCATTTGCAATGATCCCTTCTGATACCTCAAGGCTACTTAATATCTTTCAAAATCTTGCAATCCTAGTATTCCTCTAGAAGATTGTACAATCTGATCCATATTAAATGTTTTTAAGTTCTTGCTCCCATGGGTTAAAGTTTGGGATCCATTTCTTTATAGTTAATGTAAACCATCAATCTTTTGCATACCTTGGTTAAGGATGGCATTTCTTTCATCTGTCAAAGATAAAATTATCATGAAAAATTCATTTGGTAATTTTTGCAGTTGGAAATTCATATCCCACTTGGAGACACACCAATCAAATAATTTCTTTAATTCGAGATGACCTCCACCCCATTTGACTATCAAACTAACCTCTTGATACTTTTAAAATGTTTATTTAACATGGTCCTTACAAATTTTAATCACAAGGTTGAGGTTAGTAGTCAACTTACCCGTCACAACCAATACCTTCGCTCGTGTTTCCTTTGGTGCCGTAGAGGGGGGATTCCTTCTCTACTCTTTATTGGTTCACGCCTTCAAATTTCTAAGTTTTTTAGTTAGCCAATTGTCGGATGTGTCCGCATTTTTCCAAAAATGCCCAACTCGTGGTTCCTGGATCTAAGATGCCTAGGTTTTACATTGTATTGTGGGAACCTCTTACCCATGAAGGTGGTCCTATTTTGATCTACAAACCTCTTGCGCCAAACACCACTACTCTGCAATGGCCAAGTTATCCCATAGTGTCAGGACTCTGCAGTGTGGGAACCACTTTTATCCACCCAAGAGTCATTCTAAAAAACCCACTGCGGTCGTTGGTCCATTGTCGATGTGTAATTTGCATCCCAGTCATTACCGTAGGCTTTCCATCCATTGTTGATTTTCTCCCAAAATTACGCCATGGGAATCTCGCAATCAATTTCATCACTCCATCCTCTATAAGTTGTGAGGTGTCCATCACTATTTGGATCTCCACCCCACCAATCTTGGCGAGCTTGCCTATCTCCCTGCTACCCTTCGCACTCCTGCACTGCACACCGTTGCTCCTCTTCTCCTCACGCCATGTGATTAATAAATCTTTTTCTAATAATAATAACAATAATAATAATATATTTTTTATTTATTTATTTGGATAATTTTTAAAAAATATATAATAAATATAATTTTATTTAAAATAAAACTTACTTTTACATCAACAAATCTTCCAAGTGTGTCCCCTTAAAAAAAGAGAGATGGTGAGGAGCAGGTTTCAAGGGTTTCAAGGATAGTTTCAGAATGGTGGAAAACCAAACAAGAATGGATGGAGAGAGACTTTGATCCCTAGTAATACTGGTAAAAAAGAAGTGCCACCAGAGACAAGAGTGACAGATGTGGAAATAGACATCTCAAATGAAGTTGAAGAAGAATTGGATTTGTGGACAAAACATGCAGTTATCAGCAAATTCATTGGACTCAAATTCAAAAGAAATAAAATTAAAGAGTGGGTGTATAGCAATTGGGATTCCAAAGTAGTTATTAAATTCATGCCTAAAGGTTTTTTCATTGTAATCTTTACAGATGAAGAAGTGAGAAACAAAATTCTGATTCAATAGAACTAGTTTGTGGAGGAGAATCCATTATATTTGCAGCCTTGGCAACCCAATTTCAATCCATTACCCTTGGCGGTATACAATAATCTTGTATAGATTCATCTGTACAATCTTCCTTTAGAATATTAGAATGATTCATGCCTTGAAAAAATTGGTTGATTGTTGGGCACGTTGATTGATATTGATAATGGAATTATGGAAAGTGATCCATACTTGTATGCAAGGATGAAGATTGCGGTTGTGAAAAAGATTCCTTCTAATCTATCACTTTTGTTAGGGAGAATGTTTGGATGCAGCAAGTGGAAGTTGAAGTATATCATCTGACTTGTGGGAGATGTGGTTTAAAGAACCATCAAAACGTAGATTGCAGAGTCTTTGTCAAACCTGTAAGGAATGCCAAGAAGTGGGTCACGAAGTTGAATTGTTAGTTAACGGTTACAAATGCTAACAAAGGTGATGTCATTGACAAAACTCCAATTCTAGCATCTAAATCGCCATCCCCTAAGCGTAATTGCTCTACACACTTGGGAGATGTAAACAAGGATGATGTTAGATTGCCCCCATCCAGACCAGATCCTATCAATCACAAAGGTTTTTTAGATAACAAGATCAACTATGACTTGGAATCGGAAGAGGAGTTTCATTTGGATGATGAATTGGACAACATCGATCCCAGAAGCATTAGCAATCAACAAAAATTTTGCTGAGAAAGGCTAAAGGTGGCAGAGGTAGGAAAAGCAATCACCAGAAGAGAGAAGATAGGGCCAAAGAGAAATGGATTATTAGTGTGTTGGATTTCATGAAAAAAGCCAAGGGAGATGGACTCTCTCTTGGTGCGAAATGAAAATAACTACTTGGAATGTCAGGTGACTTTCTGCCCCTGACAAAAGTCTCTTGGTCAAACGCACTTTGGCTAGAATATCAAGTGAAGTTATTCTGTTGTAGGAGACCAAGCTAAATATGGACAAAGCGGCAAGATTTCTTCTTTCATGCAAAAATTGGGATGGTTTTTTTCAGGAAGCCAACGGTTCTGCGGGTGGATTGACAACTTTATGGGACCCTGATAAAGTTTTAATTATATTGATTCAAAAATCTGAGAATTGGATCTTCTATTGGGTAAAATTTTTAATAGAAGACCTCGAGTTTCCATTGTTTAATGTGTATGGGCCTACCAAAATAGAGGACAAACTCAAAGTATGGACTGAAATCTTAGAGCTAATCAAAACTACAGATTGGGAGAAAGTGATGGTGGCGGGAGATTTCAATGCATTGCTTGATATTGATGAAAAGAAGGGAGGCTTAAGAATGTCAAATCGAGTTATGCAATATTTCAGGGACTTTTTTTCCAACAATCATCTTTTTGATGTAGTTCCAAAAAATGGATGTTTTACTTGGACCAATACAAGAGAAAAGTTTGCAAGCATTTTGGAGAGGCTTGATAGACTTTTTGTAGGACCGTTCTGGGTTGAATCTTCTTTTAGCTTGGAATCAAGTATCTTGCCTATTTCCCTCTCAGATCACTTCCCGATTCAGATTTGTTTCAATGTTTCTCAAGCAAAGGTCAAAGGGAATTTCAAGTTTTTAAGCATGTAGTGGAGGGATCCTAATCTTCTCAAAAATTTGGAGAAGTGGTGGCTGGAGAGCAACATTTTTGTTGGCACACCCATCTTTTGTTTCTCTTCGAGGATGAAGTTTATCAAATATAAAATAAAACTTTGGAATGTGGCCTCTTTCAAAAACACATTTTTTGAGAAAATCAGAATAGGGGAGGAGCTTGACCGCTTGAATAGTTCGATCATTGTTAATGGCATGTCGGAAGACAATTTCTTAACAGAAAAATAGCTAAAAACTGATCTTGCTGAAATTTTGCTTCGAGAGGAAATCTATTGGCAAGAAAAATCAAGGGAATTGTGGATTAGTGCGGGAGATGCGAACACCAAGTTTTTTCATGCATCAGTAAAGGCCAAACGAATATAATTGATTCCATCAAGAATTCGAAAGGGATGCAAACCTTAAAGATAGAGGAGATTGAGGAAGTTGCAGTTGAATATTTCAAACAGATTCTGGGATCGGTGGATGGTCAGACACATGGTGGTTTCTCAAATTTGTTGGAGGTTATTGATAGAGAAGTAACTTGGGAGGACAAAAAATATCTGATGCACCCATTCACGATCAAAGAAATCATGGATGCCACTTTTGCACTTTATCCCCACAAGGCACCAGGCCCGAATGGGGTGACCATTGAATTTTTTCAAAAATGCTGGTGCTTCATGGAAGAAGACATATGGACAGTTGTTGAAGAATTCCGCAAGAAATGTAAGTTTGTCAAAGAAATCAACAACACCACGATCACATTAATTACCAAAAAGTAGACTTGCGAGATTATGGCTGATTACAGACCAATTTCATTGTGCAATTCTCTGTACAAAATCATATCCAAGACTATGGTCAATAGATTGAAAATTATTCTTGATAAATTGATCTCACCTGAACAACATGGCTTCACCCTAGGGAGGGAGATCATAGACAACATTATAACTGCAACAAAGACCATTCATACCATGAGTAGAGACACGAAGCATGGAATGATTGTGAAGCTAGATGTTAGCAAAGCTTATGACTGGGTAATTTGGCCCTTTCTATTTTCTATTCTAGAGCAATTTGGTTTTGAGAGGTTGGATAAATTGTATTAAACATTGTGTTTCTTCCATATGCCATTTGATCATTGTTAATGGCTGGGTGTGTGGTTTTTTTCATGCCACTAACGGGTTAAGACAAGGAGATCCCCTGTCACCCTTCCTGTTTGTTCTGATGGCAGAAGCTCTTGGTAGAAAAATTAAAAAGTTAGTAGCTTTGGGTAGCTGGAGAGGCGTTTCAATTCATGAAGACCTAAATCCTATATCTCATTCCCAATTTGTTGATGACACTATTCTTTTTAGAGAAGCCACAGAGAGGGAAGCAAAGATAGTCAAAGCCATGTTGGAGGAATATGAGATTGGTTCAGGGCAAAGCATGAACAAAACTAAGTCTGTGGTCTACTTCATCAATACCAACAAGAGAACCCAATTGAAGATTGCAAACATTTTGGGGTTTTCAGATTGGTGAGTTCCCCATCAAATATCTTGGAGTGCATCTGTCTGCAGGGAGATCCCAAAACAAGATTTGGGAGGAGGTGTGTTGGCATTGCACACTCCAATGAGAAATTGTAGGTGATTGAAGGTATTGTCATTGATGGCAACCTTGCAATCCTATGGCACCGACACCGATAGACTCTACATCGACAGATAGTTTACCGGCAGCGACAAAGATGATTACCGACACCTTGGCCGACATGATTTTGTGAATTGCATTTTGTATTTAATTGTAATATCTTTTTGTAAGCCAAAAAGGAGAATTGTAATAGGACTCATATAAAAGTATGAGATCTTGTAGATCATTTATGTAATAGGTAGATGAGAACATGAGAATATTAAGGCAACTTTTGGAGTAAGGTTTATGGTTATTATATGAGCTTAAAATGGTATTGAACCTGGCATAGCAGATGCTAAACTAAAGCAGTACATTATATTGGATTTACTTAATCCATTTTGTAAGTCAGTGAGACTTTCTTTTGTAATTAAGCAGTGAGATTTAGGTAGTTGGCCTTCCTGCATGTGTAGGCCCCTATTGTAAGTAATATCCATTCATTGGCTAGTGAGTGAGTATTGTGGGTCACAAATCCCATTGAGGTTTTTCCCACATCGGGTTTCCTCGCTAAAAATATTGTGTGATGGTGTGCTTATTGTTCTTATTTACTGCATTAATTCTTTCTTACCGGTACACTATTTTGGAATGCAATTTGTTTAATAAGATCAGAAAATCTGTCAACCGGTTAGATACTGATTCACCCCCCCTCTCAGTATCTTTGAGAATCCTAACAAGGTGATAAACAAATGTCACACCAAAGTGACAATGTGGAAAAACAAATGGCTTACATAGGCTAGAAGGATCCAAATGATCAAGTCGGTATTGTCGGTTGTACCTATTTATTATATGTCATGTTTTAGATTATCCTCCAAAGCAGCAAATGATCTTGATGGATTAATTAAAAATTTCTTGTGAGAATTTTTTAAAGACACGAAGAAAATCCCTTTGATTAACTGGGAAACAACTTGCTTAATCAAAGATGAAGGAGGGGTTGGTCTGAGAAAGATGAATTTGCACAAATTTGGTACTTGGTGCCAAGTTGGCATGGAAAATGTACATGCACCCACAAAAAAATTGGTGCAAAATTTTATCCAGAAAATATCTTGACTCCCCAGACCCGGAAATAATTTTCACATTGGCAAATTCAGATGGAGGATCCCCTGTCTGGCGATTTATTTGGGAAAGTAGGAGAATTATTACGGAGCATTTGACTTGGAAAATTGGCAATGGCAAAAAGGAAAGGTTTTGGAGAGACTCGTGGAATGGAGATACCCCCTTGGCCGAGGCTTTCGAGGACCAATATTGGGTCAATCAGGTGGATGCCTTAGTCAGCCCCTTTGTTGTAGACTATATGCAACACATGCCTAGCTCTATCGCCCTGATAATCTGAAAATAGGTGCGAGAATGAAATCGAGAAAATTTTAAGAAACTGGAGGAATTGCTTTGCAGTAAGAAAAAGATTCACTACAATTGTGAAGAGGACAACTTGCTGTGGTGTGCGGCCAAATCAGGAATGTACAAAGTGTAATTGGGGTACGAATTACAAAGACACAAATATAAAGACATTGAGTGGCTCGGGGCATTGTGTTGGCATAAAAGTATTCTACCTAAGGTGGGTGATTTTTTATGGATCGCGTTGCATGGATGCATTCTTACAGGGGAGAGACTAAAATTGATTGGCATCTTGGGACTTAGTGTATGCACGTTATGTAAGAAGGATGGAGAGATGGTCGAGCATTTACTTTTTTGGTTCCCCTACACAAAGAGTTGTTGGGACTTGCTCCTTGATTGTTTGCAGTGCCATCTGGTTAGGAATCAGTCGCTAAAAGACTTCCTCTGCTCTTGGCCAAATACAAAAAAGTCTTCCAAATGGGGTATTCTTTGGATTGTGAGTCCATCTATGTTGACATGGCACCTTTGGAAGGAGAGAAACCACCATATTTTTAATGACGAGGCTTTGGAAGTTGATGCCCTCATACCAAAGATCAAACATGCCATCAAAGAAGTGGTTAATGTTAAGACTCTTGGTAGAACTTATAAAACATATACAAAATGGGACATGGCTATGGAAAACATTTGGCTATTGTTGAAGAACAACGACTATAAATTCTCTGACTTGAAATCCTGTAGAAAAAATATTAAGTGGAATCCTCCTCCCTCTGGGTTTTTGAAAATGAATTTCGATGGGGCTAGCAGAGGGAATTTGGGTGAGTCTTGATATGGGGCAATTATCCGTGATGAGTCTGGCGATATGGTGGGGGTTAAATATGGCCCAATGGGAGTATCAACCAACAACATTGCCGAAGTAACAACACTTGAGGTAGGCCTTGAATGGTGTGTGGAGAAAGGGGTTCACAAGGTTATGATTGAAGGTGATTCACAGGTTATCCTCAATGGCTTATCCAACCAATGATTCACGGACTGGAAGCTAGACTATTGGATCCGTAGGATCCAACACCTTACAGGGCACATCTCTGAATGTAATTTTACACACTCATACCAAGAAGGAAACTCAACGGTGGATTGCCTGGCCAATATGGGAATATGCAATCCATCTTCCAGACAATTGTCTTCGACGAAGGAGATTCTGGATGCTTTGTTGCAGATCTTGATTCAGGAGAAATCATCAATCCCTAGGGTAGGGATTGGGTAGATCTAATTTCCTTGTCTTTGCATGTTTGGGAGATAAGTTAAGTTAGAGGGCCTCATCATGTGTCGTGGGTGATGACACGCAAATATCATGTCGCTCTCCTTTCTTTTCTTAGACAATAGAGGTAGATTTGCTTGGATTTCATTCGAGCAGAAACCTCGAAATTATTTCCCGACCGACTATTTTAGGAAGTATGGAGGATTTGCGGGGCAGTTTTTGATTTAGTAATTTGCAAAGACCGCGTCTTGTGTTTGAGGAAGCTTACTTCTTAGTTGCCACAGAATCATGGTTCATCACTTCGGGCTGAGTTGTATGTGTCGTGATAAGTCCTTGGCAGAGAAATGTGACCGATTATTCGACATTGATGTCGAAGGGCAGGCAACGATTGTTGTGATTGTTGAGGAGGTGCTCAGTGGAGAAAGGCACTAGTGTGATGGATTCATCTACGGGACCATTCTTTGCCTACTAGTGGACATTATTCCTTCCAAGGAGGCATGCATTGAGAAAATGGATGGGTTTGTCAAGGACGTAGATGCCAACGCAGTAGGCATTTCTGTCATGGAGCTGGAAGAGGAGTGGGCAAGCATATTGGGCCGTTTCTTTAATCTTGTGTGCTTCCTCTTGAATGTGGATGTTTCAAACTCTAAGATGAGATTCAGGTTGTTGCGAAAGAGTGGCGGTCAAAGAAGGAAAATTTTATGGGCAATGCTTGGGATGTATTTTGTGCAGGGGTCTCCATTGGTGAATTGCGCCCATTTCAAAGGATGATGAATAAAGATCTGGGCTGGTTGTCAGACAACAATATTGAAAAGGTGGCAACTTTGGGTGATTGCATTGCAACTTTTCTGAGGCTTGTGTAGTGGCATTGGCTGTGATTGGATGATGACTGTTTTTTATTTTTATAGTATGGGCCATATCCTTTTTGGGGGTCTGGTGCATATGTAATACTGTTTATCATCAATATAGGGTGCTATACCCATTATAGATAGCACTTATCTAATTTTTTTTTTTTTTTACTTTTATTTGGGGAAATAAACTTATATGAATTTTATTTAATAAAATATAGGTTATTTATTTATTCATTTTTTTAATAAGACTTATGTTTAATAATTAAGACATGCACTGTGTCTTTTTCTTTTAAAGGAAAACTCCTAATTCTAGTATAAGGCCACAAATATCAAATCTAGAAAAATAGCACAATGGGTCCATAGAGTACCCAGTGCGTGAATCGTGCTCTAATACTAAGTATAACGCCCCACCGGGGGAATTGAGAAATAAACAACCAATAACTCAAATTCAAAGCAAGTAATTAATTTTTTTAGTTTAAATTTATAACTTAACACATAAATATCTATTCTATGTTCATTTTAAAACACCAAAAGAAAGATTCCTATGATAAGCATAATCCATAATAAGAAACACATGCAAACACAAAAACTCATAAATATGAAAAACATCCATTGATACACATATATTTCTACAATCATTTTATTTTGGAATAATAACTCCAGATTAGAAATACAATAATGTAAACAAACAATGCATAGAATCTCACATCATCAACAATCAAATTGTTGGCCATTCAGAGGAATTGATTATGTGTTGCATTGATGTTTTGTCATTGATGTCAACACTAGCTATTTTGGATGCTTTATTGACACCCTTTTGGTCATGGTAGGATGTGTGGTTTCTGGTTGGATTGGATCTGACATGATCGGATATGCTCTGGTATTATTTGGTTATGGAATTGGCTTATTCATGATACTCATGTTCATATTTAGTCAGTTGGTTTTGGTCTGGTGATCGAATTCTATCCTATTTGCTTGGAAGCTTGGTTTGTGGTTCCAACGAGGGTTTCACCGGTAGAGCTTTGATGAAGATCTTTGATGATATGCATAAGTGGTGTTGGTGTAGCTTCTGGTATGGATTCAGGATGCTGATGGTGATCATGTTCAAGACTTGGCGGATTGGGATCATTGCTTTAGCGCGTGGACCTATATTGGGTCTCGATTGATCTAGGTTATGGACCAACTTAATGTAATGTGTGGATTGGACCTCTTGATATGTTTCTGGGATGTCTTATGGGTTGAATATTATTTGTTTGGTCTAAGGCCGACATGTTTTGTAATTATTTAATTGGTTTATTGTCTGGTGGCCGACCTGATTGTTTATGGTCGGGGGTTTGTATATATATGATGTAAGATCTCATTGTAGATCATATGGTAGTAGGAAAGGGATATGGATATGTAATGTGCTAATAATATAATATCATTCAGGCAAAGGATTTGGCTGATCATTGGAGATCGAGTTGGGTTTATGTAAGAGGATTTAGTCCTCTAGTATTGAGCTTAACTAGAACTGTACTCAAGCATAGGAGATGCTATCTTTGCAGTTCATTCATTCTTTCAGATTGTAGTATGGATTTCTATGTAGTCAATAAGACTCCTTTTGTGATGAGTAGTGCACTCTAGGCTGTTGGCCTTCCTACAAGTGCAGGCTCCTCAATTGTAATTCACATACTTACTACAAAAGTATTATCTGATTGTGGGTAGGCTTCCCTCCGTGGTTTTTCCCTTTACTGGGTTTTCCACGTATAAATCTTGGTGTCATGTGGATGGTATTTATTCTTTGATTATTGTTTATGCTTAATTGGTTTAACTGCTATTCCGATATATGGTTTAAGCATTCCGGTTAATGTTTTGAGTTTCGGTATTAAAGGTTTAATTGCTAAATGTTCTGGTAATCTCTGACAACATATTCACTCCCCCCTCTCAGTTGTCTTCCAGTTATTTGAACTATCGAACAATTGGTATCAGAACTTTGGTCCTCTTTGCATAAATCTTAACTGCTTGAGGAAGATCCTATGGCAACTAATAGTTCAAGTTCATCTAGTTCATCTGGAGCTATCTTTCAGAGAGATATTCCTAAGCTTGATGGAACAAATTACATAGTATGGAAGATTCAGATGGAGACTCATCTGTGATGTCTCGGTAAGGATATTTGGGAGATCACACAGAATGGTGTTACACCTCATAATCTGGTATCTAGCAATCCTCCTCCAAAAAACTTGGATAAGGAGCTTGAGAATGATTGTAGAGCAAGAGAAGCCCTCTTGTGTGCACTTTCTGATCAACAAATAATAAGATTAACCAACAAATCATCTGGAAAGGCTATATGGGATAAGTTGGGGACTCTTAATGAAGGTGACCCTACTGTAAAGATTGCTAAACTTGATGGTTACCGAGTGAGATATGAAAACCTGAAGATGGAAGAAGATGAAAGGATTACTACATTCATGGAAAGGGTAAATGAGATTGTTATGGGAATTCAATATTGTGGTGGAACTCTGAGTGAAGATGAAATATTTTCTAAAGTTCTCAGAGCCCTACCATAGGCTTACAAGATGAAGGCTACTGCAATTAATGAATTGAGAACAATGGCTAATACTTCTGTTAATAGAGATACCTTGGTTGGGAAATTATCTTCTTTTGAGCTTGAAGAATTTGGACCTTCTGGACTCTGAAAACTGAACCCGCTTTTCATGCATCTGCATCATCAACTGGTAAGAAAGATTGGAAAGTTTTATATACAAAGGAATTGGATGATATGAAGAGAGAAGATGATGACTTTGAGCAACTTGAAGCACTATTTGCTAGAAGATTACCTAAAGGACCGGTAGGGAAGTAAGTATGAAGGAAAAACACCTTTTAAATGTTTTGCATGTAATAAGATTGGTCATTTTGCATCTAGATGTCTTGAAATGAATTTAAGATTTGAAGAGAGTTTGAAGATATTTTAAGCCTAACCATGGATATAAGAACAAGTATAAGTATAAGAAAAATAGAGACAAATCATGCTACATAGCGGATGAAGAAGGTGTTATTGACTTTGATGATGAACTGACAGAAGACTCTACTAGTGGTTTTGACAATGGGAAGGAATGGGTGTTCTTGGCTATCAAGGAAGATCTTCCGGTACTGGAAGAGAATATACCTGAAGAGAAGGCACTTGCTGCTAAAATTGAAGATAATGATGAATGGGTAATTGACAATGGATGTTCACATCATATGACCGGAGATAAAAGGAAGTTTTTTTCTTTGCAAGAATTTGATGGCAATCTAGTTAGATTTGGAGATGAAAAAGCATGTATGATTAAAGGAAAATAAACTATATCATTGGATGGTAAGAACAATACTGATAATGTTTATTTTATTGAAGGTTTGAGGCATAATATTTTGAGTGTAGGACAATTGGTGGATAAGGGATTTCAATTACAGTTCAAGGATGAAAAATGCAAAATCATTAACATATATGGTTTGGAGATTTCAACTAGTACATAAACAAAAGGTAATATATTTCATTTGAATTCTGGTGAGAAGATATGTTTGATTTCACAAATTGATGAGAGTTGGCTATGGCATAAGAGGATATGTCATGTGAATTTTGATTGCATTGTAAAGATCAGTTCAACTAAGGCAGTTAGAGATATACCTAAAATTGTGAAGCCCTATAATCTGGTATGTAAAGAATGTCAAATAGGTAAACAGGTCAGAACCTCTTTTAGGAGTATACAAGATAAATCTAATGATGTTCTTGATCTTATTCATATTGATTTGTGTGGCCCTGCTAGAGTTAAATTTTTTTCAAGGTGATAGATATTTTATGCTAATCATTGATGATTATTCTAGAATGATGTGGGTTACTTTTCTAAGGGAGAAATCTAAGGCTTTTGAAAATTTTAAAATCTTTAAGGATAAAGTGGAAACTGAGATAGGATTGAAGATTAAATGTTTGAGGTCAGATCATGGTGGAGAATTCACATCTGGTGAGTTTAATAACTTTGGTGAGAAGCATGGTATAAGGAGACAATTTTCTTCTCCCCAGACACCTCAACAAAATGGAGTTGTGGAAATGAAGAACAAAACTATCTTGGATGCTGCTAGAACAATGATTATGGAAGCTAGTCTACCTCATATCTACTGGAGAGAAGTAGTGAGCACAACTATGTATACATTCAACAGAGTACATATCAAAGGAGAAACCAGTAAGACACCTTATGAATTATGGTTTTTCAATACACCTATAGTTAAGTATTTCATAATCTTTGGTAGTAAATTTTATATCAGGAGAGATGATATTATTGGAAAATTTGATCCTAGATGTGATGAAGGCATAATTCTTGGTTATTCTAATAAAATCAAATCCTATAGATGTTATAACAAGAGATTGCAGGGAATTGTGGAGAGTACTAATGTCAAGGTGGATGAGATGAGTAAAGGTCAAATAAGAGTTTATGAGAAAGAACCAATGGTGGAAATGATTATATATGAACCGGTAGCATCTTCACTGGAATAGAGTGTTGAACCAGTTACTCTAGAAGTATTAGAAAATTCAATAGTAACTTAAGAACTGGGAAGAGGAACAGATAGTCAGAAGACTCCTAGGGATATGAAATTGAATCATTTAGAAGATCATATCATTGGGGATAATAACAATGGAGTGATGACAAGAAGATGACTGACAACTAATGAGGAATGTTTAATTTCTCAAGTTGAACTGGTATCAGTAATTGAAGCATGTAAAGATGAATATTGGTTGAAAGCTATGGAAGAAGAATTAGATCAGATTGAGAAAAATAACACATGGACTTTAGTTCTCTGACCTAAAAATAAGAATGTTATTGGAACTAAATGGGTTTTTAGGAATAAATTGAATGAAGATGGTCAAGTTGTAAGGAATAAGGCTAGATTTGTTTGTAAAGGATATTCTCAAAAGGAATGAATTGATTATGGAGAGACTTTTGCACCTGTAGCTAGGATTGAAGCTGTAAGATTATTTCTTGATTATGCTGCCCATAAAAACTACAAGGTTTATCAGATGGATGTTAAGTGTGCATTTTTGAATGGGGATCTTGATAAGGAAGTTTAAATTGAGAAACCTGATGGTTTTTCACTATCAGATGATAAAAACGTGGTTTGCAGGTTAAGGAAAGCTTTATATGGATTGAAACAGGCACCTAGAGCTTGGTATGCAAGGTTGGATAAATATCTTTTGAAGCTTGGTTTTACTAAGGGTAATGTTGACAACAATTTATATTATAAGATCACCAATGATGATATACTGATTATTGAAGTTTTTGTTTATGACATTATTTTTGGAGGTGAAGATAAGTTATGCATTGAATTTTCTAAGAATATGGAGAAGGAATTTGAAATGTCTATGATTGGGGAAATGAATTTTTTCTTAGGTTTGCAGATTACTTAGACTGACAAAGGTATTTTCATCTTTCAAACTAAGTATAATAGGGAATTGTTGAAGAAATTTGGTATGGGAGACTCTAAACCGGTAATTACTCCTATGGTTACAAGTGAGAAATTGACAAGGAGAGATGTTTCTGCACTGGTAAATCTTATAAGATACAAATCTATGATTGGAGGTCTTCTTTATTTGACTCAGGCGAGGCCTGACATATTGAATGTTGTTTGTATTGCATCTAGATTTTAGAGTGATCCTAGAGAAAATCATGAGAATACGGTGAAAAGGGTTTTTAGATACTTGCAAGGTACATCAAAATATGGTTTGTGTTACTCTAAGGATGATGACTTTACTTTATGTGCATTTACAAATGCTGATTGGGCTGGAGATGTTGATGACCAAAAAAGTACTTCCGATGGAGCTTTCTTTCTTGGAAAGAAGTTGGTTTCATGGATCAACAAGAAACAATCATGTACTTCTTTATCTACTGCTAAAGCTGAGTATATTGCTACTGCTACTAACTATACATAGGTTCTATGGATGAAGCAAATGTTGAAGGATATCAAAGTGCATTGCACTGGACCAATAGTTATTCACTGTGATAACTCTTCTGCTATTGACATATCAAAGAATCCGATATTTCATTCTACGACTAAGCACATATCTATAAAGTATAACTTTTTGAAGGAGAAAGTGGAAGAAAATGAAGTTAGATTGGTTTATGTGAACACTAAAGAGCAGATTGCAGATATTTTCACTAAACCTTTTCCTAAAGAATCATTTGAGTACCTGAGAGACAGGTTAGGGGTTTCTGCCCCTTCGACAAAGAACTGATTGATGTGTTTTGGCATCAATGTGGTATGTATTATTAGAGATATTATTCAATTCAACACTGATGTGGGGATGCTACTGCTCAAGGGGAGTATTTAGCTTTGTGTTTTAGTGGTTTATGTTTTTGCTTTGATATTTATGTCAGATTTTTGGCATTGATGTCAAAGGGGGAGAGATATTGATGTGAAAACGAAAAAAGGGAGTTGTATACATTAGGGGGGGGTTTGTCTTTATTTTAGAACTTCATTGCTATATCTTTATGCGGGAGATTTTTAGCTGTCTTCCACTGGGGGTGACTTGTTTGGCATTTCTTGGTATTTAGATGCTTTTCACATCTAGTGTCGCCATCAATTCCAAAGGGAGATATTGTTGGCCATTTGGAGGAATTGATTATGTATTGCATTGATGTTTTGTCATTGATGTCAACACTAACTGTTTTGGATGCTTTACCAGCACCCTTCTGGTCCTGGTAGAATGTGTGGTTTCTAGTTGCATTGGATTCGACATGATCTGGTATGCTCCAGTATGATTTGGTTATGGAATTGGCTTATTCATGATACTCATGTTCATATTCAGTCAGTTGGTTTTGGTCTGGTGATCGGATTCTATCCTGTTTGCTTGGAATCTTGGTTTATGGTTTTGGCGAGGATTCAGGATGCTGATGGTGATCATGTTAGAGACTTGGCGGATTGGGATCATTGCTTTAGCGTGTGGACCTATATTGGGTCCCGTTTGATCTAGGTTATGGACCGACTTAATGTAACGTGTGGATTGGACCTCTCGATATGTTTTCGAGATGTCTTATGGGTTGATTATTATTTATTTGGTCTAAGGCTGACATGTTTTATAATTATGTAATTGGTTTATTATCTGGTGGCCGACCTGATTGTTTATGGTTGAGGGTTTGTATATATATGATGTAAGATCTCATTGTAGATCATATGGTAATAGGAAAGGGATATGGATATGTAATGTGCTAATAATGTAATATCATTCAAGCAGAGGATTTGCTCGATCATTGGAGATCGAGTTGGGTTTATGTAAGAGGATTTGGTCCTCCGATATTGAGTTTAATTGGAATTGTACTTAGGCATAGGAGATGCTATCTTTGCAATTCATTCATTCTTCCAGATTGTAGTATGGATTTCTATGTAGTCAATGACTCCTTTTGTGATGAGCAGTGTGCTCTAGGTTGTTGGCCTTCTTGCAAGTGCAAGCCCCTCAATTGTAATTCACATGCTTACTGCAGAAGTATTATCTGACTGTGGGTAGGCTTCCCACTATGGTTTTTCCCTTTACCGGGTTTTCCACTTATAAATCTTTGTGTCACGTGGATGGTAGTTATCCTCTGATTATTGTTTATGCTTAATTGGTTTAACTGTTACTCTGGTATTTGGTTTAAGTATTCCGGTATTAATGTTTTGAGTTCTGGTATTAAAGTTTTAATTTCTAAATGTTTTGGTAATCTATGACAACTGATTCACCCCCCCCTCTCAGTTGTCTTCCGGTTAATTGAACTGTCTAACACAAATAATATCATCAGAACATAGACTAACATCACATAATGCATCATAATGAATAATCAAAATAGAATCTACGTCATAAGTAGCTCAATCTAACATCAATATCCATCTCAATGAAATATAACAATAATCATGTCTTGAAATACATATAAACAACATAACATAGTCTAACAACAAGGACTGCGTGAATGTAATCATTCACATAGATCAGTGAAATGAATCAAACATAGTCTAATAAATCAAAGTAGCATGTATCTAAAGCAAAGCATAGAGAGAGAGAGAGAGAGAGAGAGAGAGAGAGAGAGAGAGAGAGAGAGAGAGAGAGAGAGAGAGAGAGAGAGATTATACTATTATCTCTAATATTCACCAATATGATAAATATTATCTTATTTGATGGTTTATGGATTTTATTGCGTGATCAATTTTTTCATCAACTTTCAGATCATGCTCCATGATCCATCATTTAGATGATTAAGTTTGAAAAGAGAAAATTTATCATGAACTATAGAAAATTCCTACATTTAAATATTATCTTTTTTTTAAAATAAATATAAAATAAGTAATTTTTAATCATTACAAAATAGATTACAATTATATACATTTTTAAAACTATTATTAATACTTTTTAGATTAAATGATTAAAATTATATTGTTTCTTTTTTATTTAACTTGAATGATTATAATTTTTATTTTAAAATAATCTAATAGTATTATTTAAACATTAATCATTTAACAATCAAACAATTAATAATAATTACACACTTTATTATATAAATTTTTTTTAAAAATTTATATTATTAACTTTTAAATAATTTAGTTTGATTACATTTATGAATAGCTTAATTTAATCATTTACCAAATAAACTAATAAGTAAATTATTACATAATGATCTAAGATTCCATAGCTAGTCAAATTAATGTTAACAAGAAATTGACTTGAATGAATGAATTTATGATTGCTAAAATAATTTTAGCTCATAAGGAAACAATAATGGCCACAATTAATATTAAACAAGAAACACCAATATTAATGAAGATGATTTATATTCATTTGAATCCTATTTTTATGAAGTCTCCCTCAATTTTGAAGGAAATAAATGGGAGAAGAAAGCTCAGAAGTACAAAATTTTCAAAAGCATCAGCGGTCAACATGGTAATACAAATATTCATATACATATGTATTGAAAGTTAGCATATTAGACATGTTCAATTTGCATGACAAAATCTTAGCATGTTTAAGACAACTGCATTGCATTTGTACCATTGCAAATATTTACTTCACTTTAACTTTCAAAGAAATGCAATGGAAAATTAAAAGTAATAGATATTTTGCTCTAATATTGAATTTGGCCCATGGCAAACAAAACTGTAGTGCTTCACAAAAAAAATAAAAAATAAAAACATTAGAAATTTTAGCTGCAAATTTTCTTCGGCATCAACAATCAAAGCAAAAATTAAAAATTATAATGAATGCAAAAAACCAACAAACCTACCAATAAAGAATGACAAAAATTCAACAGTCTAGATTACTTTCATCCTCTTGCACCCATTTGCAATTTTGACCACATTTGGGGCCCTCTCCTTAGTGTTTGCATCCCTATGCCTAATTAAGGCTTGATTATACTTATACCATGCAAATTGGGCCTTATTTTCACTTTATCCACTGCACAATCCCTTAGTTTAGCCCCAAAAAGGGATAGGACTAGGGTGTGGTGCTTTGGTCCTCATTGGGAATATGGGGCCACACTTTGGTCCCCCTTAAGTGGCCCCTTTCTTGGTCCCCTCTTGCCTCTTCAAAAATGAGTGTGAAATCTCTTCTCATGTCAGCCTATGTCGGAAAATTAATGCATTTTTTGATGGGCAAGTATATAAGGAGGTTTTCCCCTCTCATTTGCAAATCATCACATCATAAGAGAAGGGTAAAATTATCATCATCAAGTGTTCAAGCATTGAAGCATTCATCATCAAGCATCTCTAGAGGTTTGCAAGGTTGCATTCTTCATTCATCAATTGTGAAGCAACATTACTATTGCAAGGTGTGTGCCCATGGTCGCCTCGTGCTATGCAGTGCAACGCTCAGGTTTGTGACATGGCTTAACCGCCTCTTGTGGATTCTATAAGTCTAGTGGTTGTATCGAGGATTAATAGGTCGATATTTTGGTACAATGACAACCACACTTGTAACAAGTGGTATCAGAACTTGGCCATAGGTTCAAACCCCTCACTTGTGTTGGGGGGGGGTTGTTGCAAGGTGTGTGCCCTTGGTCTCCGTGTGTTGTGTAGTGCAATGTTGTGACATGGCTTATGGATTCTATGTCTAGTGGTTGTATCGGGCATTAAAAGGTTGATATTTTGGTCCAACGACAACCACACTTGTAACAATTATATCATTCATTTTGCAAGCATGCATGTGTGATTAGGGTTTTATCATGTTCATGCCATTTCATATAACATGTGATTATATTCAAGAAGAAAAGCATCATTATCAATCATTGCAGATTTGAGGTATACCTTTCCATTATTTATTTTAGTATTTGTAATATTTCAATCAAGGTTAATTCCTTAACCGGGGTTTGACTTAGGAAAGCCCCTATTCCCAACCTATTTCCCTTTCTGTGTAGGAAACATGTATGAAGTTGTACTCTTAGAGGCATTATTTTCAAAGATGAATCAACCCTCTTTGGTGTGAAAAAAAGTAGGAGGACTAGAGCGATGGGCACACTAGTCTCGACATTTTCGGAACTTTTTCGAGGATTAGATCTGAATCTGCATAGATTGCTTAGATCCAAGTGCATAAGAAAATCCTGCATATGTAGCTCACTATTTCTGCATTTTTACCTTCACTTTTCAACACTTTATCTTAATTCAACATTTCAACTCACAAAAGAGGGCAAAACAATTCACACTCCCCTTAAATCCATTCAATGTTCAGTCCTTAGTTTTCTTGATTTGGAATTGGATCTATTGGATTCATCCCTCTTTTGAATGTAATGGCAAATTAGTGGTTTTCATCCCTCTAATGGTGGAAACCCTAATTTTTCACCATTACGATTGTTCCTACTATGTTGCATCTTTACTAAACATGGCAAAACCGAAGCTTGTGGTATTAGCTCTCACAACAAAAATGGTGTATCATACATTTCTAGGTGGTTTGGAGGACATGATTCTCGCTACTAGGTTGGGTTTGGGCATCTTTGGTCCTATAGATATCTCCAAGTCCTAGAGGAGGATTTTGAGGTGGTATGGCATCCCTTTATGGCCAACTTTTGTATGGCCTCAGTTGAGAAATATCAAGTCAAGGTTGCTTTGGGATGTGATTTTTGAAGAAGATTACTAATTTGGGGCTAACCTATGATGTAAAGTGGATGCATGGTTTCAATAGGCTAGTTTACGGCAAAGACAAGAATGCTCAGTCATAACTATATTAAAATAGCACTCTAATTATGACTATTTCTTTTCATATGGGTATTTGGTTGAAATTCTCCTAGACTAAAAGGACTTATGTATGGTGTTTGGGTAGTTTATTGGTCACTATATACCAATGAGTTTTGACATGTTATTCCAATGTACATTTCATTTCTATTAATATAGTATAATTACTACAACTTGATGTTGCATCTTGCCAATCAAAAAATAATTTAAATATAATAAATAATATATTTGTAATATCATTTTATAATATTATATTACATAACTATAGGTAGTCAATAATTGAATAATTTTGGTAAATACAAAGCGTAGACTATGAAGATTAAAAATTGAGTGTTTTAATTTGAAAACCGAGAATAGAATAATCTAAAGTGTGTAACCTCCTTAAATGTAGAGAAAAAATTATGAAGATTATGACAATTTGGGTTGTTATAAGGAGAAAATCTAAATATTTTATTTCTCTTCTAAAGTTTTTATTGTTCATATTATTCATATTTTAGTAGTATAGTCCCTCAAAGAATTTTATAGGAGCTCTAAATTATCCAAAAAAAAATGTATTTTTTAAATCCATACCAAAAACTTAAAATGAATTTATTGAATTCCTATGGTTGTAGAGCTTTTGAGCAATGTTTTGATGTGTACAAACATGAAACCCAGATTCCTATACTCAATTGGTTATTCTCCTCCATCCATGATTGCTTCTACTTCCACATCTTATTTGTTCTTCTTCTTAAAGGATAGAGTGCTTCTTATCATTGGTCCTAATATCTAGGAGTGTTAACCACTCGCCCATATGATTTACAAATATATGTGCTCATATAATATAAAATATATATAATATGTAATTATTATTATTAGCTATAGATAAAAATGAAAGATTTTTTAAAAATGTTCATGCCTTCAAATCCATTCCATGTTCAATAAGTCACAATTGTACCCTAATCTTTAAAGAATTCAAATTCAATTCAAAATAATATAAGGACCTATACCATGTTGGCTCATCTTCTAAAAAGAATCCTATACAGGCCCATGGGTGTTTCACTGGCTAGGAAATATTATATCATGTGCATTCATATTGGGGTGTTTAATATCCCCCCAAAAAGCTCAATATATTGCCTATTTGGTGAAAATAGGGGGGTTTTTAATTTGGGCTAAGAAAAATCGACATAATATCTAGTGAAAAAAGGGGGGTTTTAAATTCGGGCTATGTGTTGGGAGGGGGTGATAAAAAAGGATTTTAGGGCAATATTTTTTGAAAATAGGGGGATTCTTTCGTATGCCATGAATGCACATGATATAACCTAGGTTCACTAAGTGAAGCCCCCATGTACACACCATACACATCGCACAGATTTAAAATGGCATACGCCCTGGTCTAACTAACACAAATTCTTACTCTGGATTAAAAACAGTATGAGTAGACCATTAAAATAGATGTTAAGATAATATAGAAGCATGATATAATGATTTTAGACACTCTTTACTCATTGGCATGATGAGAAGCATAATACATTCATTCACATCGACTAGAACTAAATAAATTCCATGTGTATACCTCTATTGATGCCAACCAAACCAAACATAATTCACATGATCTTCGAAAATTCATCATATAAGAATTAAATATTGTAATGGCAAAAGAATAGTGTTTCCATAATTCGATAGATGAAAACTGCCAATTTTTAGACTTAGGTACCATTACATTAAAAGAGGGGGGTAAACCTAATGGATCTAGCCACAAACCAACAAGGATAAGAGTTGGGAAATCTATTGGATTTACTAGAAAATAAATTGATTGCCCTCTTTTAAATTGAATTATAAAAATGTTGAAATTAGGGTAAATGTGCTGGAATTGATGTAAAAACACATAGATAGTAAGCTACAGTCATCAGATCGAGCCATGAATCTGGATCTGAGAAATGTAAATGTATCTGGTTTTGTTCCCAGAAGGAGCTCTTGATTTGCTGGGACCAGAGTGACGGTCACTCTTGTCCTCCACACTTTTCACACTCCAATGGGGGATTGATTTGTCACTGTAAATAAAGCCAATTCTGAATATCGTAGCTCTATACCTGTTCCTACGCATAGAAAGGAAGGGAAATAGGTTGAGAATAGGGGTTTGCCTAAGTCAAACCCCGGTTTAGAAGTTAACCTTGAAATACAAATGAAATATGATTGAATTGCAATAATGAAAATGTTCTCCTTTTGAGGGAGATGCTGAATAATGACTGAAACACAAATGCTATACCTCCTTGTGAATTTTTGTTTGTCTCCACATGAAATTAGGGTTTCATTAAGTTTTAAATAATATATAACATAAATGTCAATTGCAATGCTTGAATCTTGACCTTATCTCTGCTCCAATGGTTGAAAGAAGACTGATTGCTTGCTCACTTGAACTTGAGTGCTTGAATCGATGTTTGTGTATGATCAATTGAATTGAATGTCCTACAAAATGAGATGGGTAGACCTCCTTTTATACTTGCATGCCAAAAAAAAACTCATTTTTTTGACATGAGTCGACATAGAGTCAGGATTCTCGCCCAAATCTTTTGACCGTTAAGGGGTGGGTCATAATTGGGAGAACCAAGGCGTGGTAAAAAATATGGAAAATATGCATGGTGTGAGCAGAATTAGGTCTCCGATTAGGCCTCAGGAGATGATCACTGAAGTTAAGGCCCAAATGAGGATAAAATAGTAAGGGAGTACAATTTAGGATGCTACATTTAGCCTCCACTTTAGCAGAAGTATGAGACTAAGCATACTCTTAGTAAAGTACAAAGGTTCACATTGAAAAGCTTTTCTCAAGATGCTAAAGAGGCAAGACACACCAAGCTCCTAGTGGACTTTATGTATCCTACAACTTCTAGATCAAGATAAAAGGGACATCACAGAAAGGAGAGAGAAAAGGGAACCATGACTACGAGCCTAGTAAGGTTCACTTACCAGGAGTCATGAAAATAAAAATACCAAAATTACAAAGCAAAAGATTAATTTGCAAATTAATTTGAGTATCGAGATATGCAAAAGAGATAAACATTGAGTGGAGTGTATGCCCCCATGTTAAAGTGGTTACATACACCACAACAAGAGCAATTTATTTAAGGTAGCATGAATGCATCCAAAAGATAAGCACGTTATTACAATGAGATGCCCCAAAGAAAGGACAAGGCAAAGGATAATGATCATAAACACAAAACACATAAGCGCTTTACTTAACTTTGGGGTCAGTATGCTCTTATGATAAATAATGTGTAGTCACATAAATCTGTCCAATTTAATTAAATGAATATTTGCTATTTATTTGATTAAAAATCCACTAGCCATCAGTTAATTAAATTAATATTTAATTAATTCATCTTCAAACATTCTTCTATTAATTAAATAAATTATTCAATTTATTTTAATTCATTCATTAAACCAAATTCACAATCAATTAAATGAATAAATTCTATTTATTCAATTTAATCCCCTTTCTTCTTTTAAATAAATTAAATAAAACATTTATTTAAATCATTAAATCCCCTCCACTTGCATTCTCCTAAAAATGCAACTTGCACCTATTTGTTGAAATAAATGAATTTTATTTTAATAAAAATCCTATTTCCCCTCACCCACCAAACCCACTTGCAATCCTAAACCCCTTCTAGATTCTTCTAACCCCTTCCTAATTAGCCTAATCCATCACCTAATTATTGTCACATTCCTAAGCAACTTGGAGTCACTTCTCAAAGACTTCAAAGTCTTTGAAAAGCATTAAATGCTTTATGTGTTCAACAAGCTAACCTCTAAAATCTTCTAAACCACTAATGGCTCTTACATGACCATTTATGGTTAAATCCACTTGCACCCAAGGTTAGGGACTTTGACCCCTAACTCAACCCTCATGTAACCCATGTGTCTCCTCAAGCATTTATTTATTTAACCATGGTTATTCTCACTAACTCTTGCACAAGAGTTTATCCATTGGATAAAAGCATTATTCTTTGAATAATGAATTTATTCACTCAACTCAACCTTAATCCTACCTCTCAAGTTAACCCTCAGGTCATGTCAAGCATTTAATGCTTTTTTCCTCCCCTCTCAACTCATCTCATGTTGACACTTGTCATCCTTGGATTGGGTTGAAAGCCCTCACAAGGATCTAAAACACTTCAATCCCGACCCTTGTTGAGATTACTCAATCTCAACCATCCATTTCTCCATTTTACCTATAAATAGAGCTCATTTCTTCATAATCCAGACCCTGAAAACTTGTATGCATTTACATTATAGTTATTTTTAGAGAGCATTTAGTATAAATCAATCATATTCACTCTTTTGGTTTAAAACCAACACTAGCTTATTAGATAATCTCTTATTTTTGCTTTTGTTCACACTTGCATAGCATTAGATTAATCATTTTTCAATCTTGAACCTCCATAAGGCATCCATAGTGTAAAAAGTTGTTGAGAGCTACACTAATTTGGAACTTGGAGAGGAGAGGAACAAGGGAGGAGGAGCTACAAGCATGACGGAAGGCATTTGGAGATGCCTTATTGTATTTGCTTTCATTGTCAAATGCTTTATTACGTTTTTAGTGTCTCTCTTGGTATGCTTTCTTAGAATAGCCTTTGGTTGAGTAACACTAACAACTCTTTGTTTCTTGTTGTTTCTCATATGTGTTATACCACCATAGGTTTCGTCTAACATCTCCCATTTTGTACAACATCATTTGGTGAACCCGACGTGAATCGAAGATCAACTATTTTTAAACTACTAATTTTTGACTATTTTAATTGACACACAGGTCGCGCTCTTGCGCTTTTGTTCACGCTTTAGCGTTATCGCAATTTGGTATTTTAGCACAATTGTTCCCCCAATAGTGCCATTGTCCCCAAATTAGCACTTTTGTTTATAGTCTAGTGCTATTGACCCTTAAGTAGAGCTATTGTTCTAGAATTAGCGCATTTGGTTTTCTGTTTAACAAAGGTAACTCTGTTCGACAATATTTATTTTAGCGTTGTTGTACTTACTGTTGCGCTTTTGTGTTAAATAGTGCTTCTGTTCTCACACAAAGTAGTGCTATTGTAACAGAGAGTTGTAAAAAATATCTTGTAACTGACAAATCAAATTTTTTAGGCTTGTAGAGGCCCACCATGTATGTGGATTTTTGCTAACTTTTTGCTTTTTGTGCAGGTATGAACTAACCCCATTTTTCTTAGGATTTTAGAACTTTACTTCTTTTATTGCAAGTTAAAAATCAACCTCAAACTTTATTTTTGTGTTTAAAACTCAAGAAAACAAACTTTGATTTTCTTGCAAGTTAGGGAACTTCAAAAACTTCATTTTGGTACTTTAAAACTCAACAAAACAAACTTTGTTTTTCTTGCAAGTTAGGCAACTCAAAAACTTCATTTTGGTGTTTAAAACTCAACAAGACAAATTTTGATTTTCTTGCATCAACTCAAACTAAAATTCACAATCCACACTTTGTTTTTGGCAAAATAAAAAGAATAAGCCACTTTTCTTTCAAGCTCAAAGCGATTTTCCCTCAAAGCAAAACGTTCTCTTAATTCAGTTGACCAGGATTTCCAATAACTAGATTACAACACATTTTTCCATTGAAGGATAAAAATAACACCATGACTATTGGAGAAACATCTCCAAATAGTTAGATCACATTGCAATGATGAGTTAAAAATAACAAGTGTCTTTTGTGTTTGGCACGCTTGTGCAAAATTTGTTGAGTGGTCCTACTTCTAACACACACTATCCTCTCCCTTGGCTTTCGTGGTCCTAGGTGCAAGAGAAAAGTTTTAGTACCACTCAAATTTTATCTTTTTAAGAGAGGCCTTCCAAGAGACACATCACTCTTGGGAATGATCTCGCATGATAAATCCTTCGAGCTGCTATAGAAATCAGGTTTGAGCGAAAGTTGTAGCCTTGGGTATAGTTGTTCCTACAATGTAACTTGCTGAAAGGACAAATGGGCCCCACCACAAGTTACAAGGCTCTTAAGTGAGTCATTGTAGAATTAACTTATGTCCAAAGACATCAAAAATTACTAAACACCTTTAAGTAGTAGTCCACCCATTCTATTGATTGAGGATATTTGTGAGAAGTTCAGTGCAAGAGCATAGAAGGTTTTGCTCCCAAGATACTCACCATACATATTTCCTTGAGTAGAAACATAACTTTTTGAAAGGTTACTTGTAGCTTGATAAAAGTGGTGACTCCCCTATCATAGGGATCATCTATTTGTTATGCTCGTGCAAGACTTAGTATTTCACATCCTTACCTGCCATGATGGGATTCATAAGGTATGTAGTACCAAATTTGAAGAAATATCAAGATGTGGGTTGAAATTATCGCAGCTGACCATTTGACCTTAGGGATAAAGTGTGTTTTAAGTATCTTCATTTTGTGTCAAGACCAGTGATAAACTGAGCCGACTTCAGGCTTTTTTTTGGAAAAAATATACTCAAATATAGTTGGAAAGAAATGGTCATAAAAAGTCCAAAGATTGGGTTGATCTAGACCCACACTTATTTGTGCCTTTTGAGGCAACATTCTTGTGTTTGTGTGCTTGCTTTGTTTTCTTCTCAAAGACAAATCAAAAATCAGTTCCAAAAACAAGTATTCATCCAACACAAACAATTTCGAATACCAAAGATAAAAAACAAAGTGCAAAAACAAAGTATCAAACTATATGACCATTCTTCACATTTTGAGAAAGAAGAATCTTCATCA
Source organism: Cryptomeria japonica (assembly GCF_030272615.1). Classification (NCBI taxonomy): domain Eukaryota; kingdom Viridiplantae; phylum Streptophyta; class Pinopsida; order Cupressales; family Cupressaceae; genus Cryptomeria; species Cryptomeria japonica. Next base: position 681,512,814 of record NC_081414.1, read on the forward strand.
ACATATCAACTTGAAGAAAATACCATTGAGACCAAAGGATTTCATCAAAAGAAGGAAATTATTCTATCTTAATAGACAAATATTTGTCTCACATAGAACCTTCTTACATCACATGTGTCTATATCTTCAAGGAAAATCCAACGAGTTTGATCAAGAGTCTTTAAACCGCAGAGCTTTTACTCAATATAGAGCTTTGAGTTATCATAAAAACAAGGGAGGCAAAATCAATCCCGCCTTCTTTCCAGACATTTGCATCACATATAACTCAGCTAGGAAAGAACCACCAACCCCAAAAAGAGAAGAGGAAGAGTTTGTTCCTTTTATAACACAATTTTTTTATTGAAGTTAACATTTCATCCATTCTCACATTCACACATCATCAATCCCTTCCAAGACTCGAAACATAAAGAGGTTTTGTCCTAAGTTCTCTTTCGATATTGCTTGAATCAAACACAATAGATCACTTTTTAGAGTGTCTCTACATCTAGGATAAACTCATCCTAAGAGGCATTTCTATGTAGGTTAAAACTAGTCTATGAGTGAATCCTCTCATTACTAGGTAGTTGGGTCTATAACACATCTCAGATCTCTCTAAACCTTATCATATCAAACATTGTCAACAAAACACAACAAGCAATTCAAGGAAGGACTTTGGTAACATCTACCTTTGGTGCTAGAGATCCATATGCAAAACACCCCACCAAACATTAATCTCTCATTTCATCACCAAACTTCAACAACAACTTGTAAACAAAATGGCTCAAACCAGATCAAGATCTAGACAAATGGAAATTGAGGAAGAAGAGGAGGAAAATATCAATGAATTCCAAGAAGCTCTTGGAGGAAACCCAAATGATGAAAATCCAAGTACTCCTACTCCTACAACAATAGAAAGGGCACAACACAACCCTCTCTTTAATCGACTTTTTGACGAAATACTCAGGAGAAACGCTGATGCTCACTTTTTAAGACTTGCCCAAGAGGGCGCCAAACTACCCTCTGATTTTGATATTACACAACTAAGGCAAGCATCAGAACACCAAAGTCATAATGAGGATGAAAGAGGTCGAGATCACATCAGATACAACCTTCATCAAGGAAATCTCCCACCTCCTCCTCCTCCAAATGACATTGACATGTTGTGGCAACAAGTCAAGAATCTCGCCCAATAACTCCATAATGGTGTGAAAACAAACCAGTTTTCACTTAATGATATTTTTCCCTATCCCTTTGATAGGAATCTACATATGCCACCTTTTCCATGAGGTTTTGAAACACCTAAGTTCAAAAAGTATCGAGGAAAAGGAGATCCTCGTGATCATGTTAGAGAATTTCATTCAACATGCCTAGAAGTGGCATATGAGGACACATACCTAATGCGACTCTTTCCCCAAAGTTTGGGAGGGACAATTGCATCATGGTTTTCCCAACTAGCTGGTGGTATTAGGACATTTGAAGAACTGGTCCAGAAATTCCTTGCACATTACTCACACAACATTGAACGCGATATCACCATGGATGATCTATGTAACACTAAGCAAAAACCAAGAGAGCTATTTTCAGTTTTCCTGCAACGATGGCGTCGTTTGTCTAGTAGACGTTCTCTTCAGTTACCTGAACAAGAACTAGTGGAAATATTTATTTTCAAATTAAATGAAGAAATAGAATTCCACGTAGATGTAAAAGGCACAGAGTCCTTTAATGACATGATCACCCAGGGTTTAAAATGTGAGCAGGCCCTCATCAAAAAGGGGCTTATCAAAATATACAATGAATCCAAAGATGCCCCTTGCTCGCGATTCAACAACGATAAACCTAACTTTTGGAATAAAAACAAAAACATCGTGAATGATGGGGTTGTAGATGCAAGGACTTTTAAGAGTGCACAACTTGTGGTCCAATTTGCAGGGCAAAACCCCCCACCCAAGAATAACATGGTTGTTCCCCCAAATCAAGGACGCAATGTACCTCAAGAGGAACCAAGACAACGCCAACAAAATTATAAACCAAAACGTAAATACACTCCCTTAGGGGAACCTATTGAAACAATGTTACGTCAGTTGGTCTCTTCAAATTTGGTGACCTTACCAAAAACATCCAATTATGAACCTCAGGTCAAACCTTCATGGTGGAGGGATAGTGGACATTGCGAATTCCATCAAGGGAAAGGGCATATAACAAGTAACTATCACAGATTGAAAGATCTTGTTCAAGATCTTATTGACCGAGGAGAGATTGAAATTAAAGGACATGACCCAAAAACCTCAAATAATGATCATCTTATGTTTAAGAATCCACTACCATCACAAGATCAAAGGGGTCCTTCCACTTCAGGGCGAAACATAGATACCACTGATTATACACAAGCTGCCTATATTTACACTGTGAATCATCTATATGATGCCAATGAACAAATTTCAACCATTACCATCAAAAATCCAAACTCTACCTGCAATGTTGTTACGTGTCGCAACAAGATCACCATTAAAGTAGCTCCACAAGGCACCCCCTCCATCCCAAAGCAGTATAACCTTGTGGAACAATTAGATAAGATGCCTGCACTTATCTTCATCTTAGAGCTTTTGTGCCTATCCCCATCTCATAAGACAATCTTGGATCGAGCTCTCCAAGAGGCGTCAGTCCTTGCCAATCTAAATATAGATCAATTCCAAACTATGGTTGGAAATCTAAGGTCATCACCATGCCTCACTTTCTCAGAAAGTGACAATACTTCCTTCCAGCAACCTCATAACGCTTCACTCCATATTGAAGGATTTATCAACCAACACAAAATCAAGCGAGTCTTGATTGAAAATGGAGCAGGCCTAAATATCTATACATTAAAATTTGTCACAACATTGGGATATGTAATTGAATCAGTGGATCCCCACAAAAAGATAACCATAAAAGCCTATGATGATGCAAAGCGTTCATCCAAAGGAGTAGTTGTGTTACCAATCTGAATGGGCCCAATGGTGAAGCACATCATATGTCAAGTTTTGGACCTTCCTCTGCTGTATAATTTGTTGTTAGGAAGACCTTGGATACATGCCATGCAAGCTGTTCCATCCACCTACCACCAATGTCTAAAGTTTCCTCGTAATGGTGTAGAAATTACAATCCTGGGTGATGCAAATCCTTTTACATATTGTCACAATATCAATCATCAACCAGAGATTACCATTCCTAACAACAAAGAAGCCATCTCATCCACCTCATACATTAGTCCAACCTCTCTTTTCAGTTCAAACACCACTATGCCCAAGCAAGAGAAGCTCAAGATGAAAATGGTAGAGGAAGGTCCTGGAGAGTACAATTTAAGCCAACTCTTTTGTGTTGGACAAATGCCCACTTCTCCTAGAACTCATGGTAAACCTTAATATTTACTTCAAACACCACTGGTCAAGCCAGCATGCACTTTGATGCCTTTCATCCTTGGAAAGAGTCAGGAAGAAGATACCAGAGATGAGGACTTAGCAGAATGGATCTATAAAGATCCTATCACCATGAACATCCCATAAGCTAAGCTTCCCACAGATCAATATGTTAAAGGGCTTCTCATTATGCAAAGAATGGGGTATGATGGTTAGAGTTCTTTGGGACCTTGCAAGCAAGGATGACATGAGCCACTGCAATCGGAGTTAAAGCCCAAAGATAACACGGGATTAGGCTTTCAAAAGGAGATCCTTCCTAAGCCCAGATTCAAAGGGAAACCCAACAAACCTCTATATCAACCCACTACAAACATAAAGAGGTCACCTTTGATTATATCAGTAGTACCAAAAACCACACCAATTGCTCCAATACAACTGAGAATCCTGACAATATCATCCACAACACCAATCATCCCACCAATCAAACCAACAACCCCATCAACAACAACAACTACATCCATAGCACCATTGTCAATATCATAACCCCCAATAGTATCAACAATAGTGGCAATTCTAGCAGAAGTAGCAGATTCAATAATACCAATACTCCCAGTATTGGATTCACTGATGCCCATAGTCCTTCCTGCAACACCAATCATTTCCTCTACAATGGTACATTAGCTGATCACACCCGTAGTGTTTAACTCAAAAGATATCCTGGTATGGTATAGTAATCGAATACTGGAAAGCAACTTGGAGACCAATTCACATGAGTGGGAATTTGATTCAGTACATCTCAATACTTTAGATGAGGAATACGCATCACCCCCTCCACCTCACAAAGAAATCCTTGTTTATGGAGAAGCGCAGATTAAAACCTCTTGGGTTCTTGAACTGGAAACACCTTCCACAGACCCTACGTCACATCCTACGCCTGATTCTAACAGGGAGAGTACCATCAATGACACAACGTCTTGACCCTCACTGACACATCTTGTGAACTTAACTTGATCGATAAGGTAATGCCTATTAAACATCCTGAACTCATTGAATGGAACCAACCTAATCCCCCATGCCTTGATCACTTCCAAAATGATGAGGCAATCATTGACTTTTTGGAACTACGGGATAACATACCAAGTGGGGATCACAAATCTAGATTCGCCATTGAACTTAATAGTGCAACATACTTTGGGGCAGATGTTAAACCTTCCAGCTGCAAAAATATAACAAAAAAACATGGATCTTCCAGTGAAAACCACACTGTGACACTGTTTGATCCCACAAAAGTAAAAAGAAAGAGCATATCCAACGGTGAAAACATCTCTGAGGTGCCTGAGGATGAAAGGTTTGACATCCTCCCCTCTAGTACACAGTAGGAATGATCAACAATCCTTATTGAAGAGACAAAAGAATACAACGTGGGGACTCCTGAAACTCCTCACCACATACATCTAGCATCTCTTTTAACTCCAGAGGAAAAACCTAAGTTTGTCGAATTCTTCTAGAAGCATCAGATCAACTTCGCATAGTCATATGTAGACATGCCTGGTCTTGATCTGGATTTAGTCATGCATCACCTCACCATCGCAGAAGGAGACAAGCCTGTCAAATAGAAGCTTTGCAAGATGCATCCCCAGATTGCGGTGCTAGTCAAAGTAGAACTTAAGAAACTCCTGGATGTTGGTTTTATTAGACCAATTGATTATGCAGACTACATATCCAACATTGTGCCTATCGGCAAACCAAATGGGGGCATCCATATTTGTACTAAATTCAGAGATCTGAACAAGGCATGTCCTAAAGATGACTTCCCCCTACCAAACTATAGCGTCCTAAAATTGCGACACTTGCAATTTCGACCGCATTTGGGTCTTCACGATGGCGACGCAACACTGAACCTGAATGGAGACCCCGAAACTTGCTCACGACACCAAAAACTGCATTTTTCCAGCACCCTGGCCTGATCCTCCTTGCACCCTGCTATCTCGGGAGGTGGGACCAGAGCGCCCAGCGCCCTGGTCCTTCAGGACTAGGGCGCCTAGCGCCCTGGTCCCCCAGGACCATGGCGCCCAGTGCCCTGGTCCCTGGCCCTATTTTGGGCCCGGTCTCCTATGGGACTTCGGGTCTTTTTGATTGCAAATTGGAAAATAAACTTTCCTTGTCGGCCCAAGGTCGGAAAAATCAGTCTATCAGCCCTAATTGACAAGTATATAAGCGACATTTTCTCTCTCATTTGGGCATGAGGAGGATATGTGTACAAAACATGGAAAACAACATTCAAGCATTCAAGCATTAAAGCATTCAAGCATTCCTTCAAGCAATTGATCATTCTAAGTCTCCATTCAAGGCTAAGTGTTGCATTCAAGACAAGGATTCAACCATTGAAGAGGAGATCACTTACAACACATTACATGCTACAACATACAATATACAACATACAACAACATCTATACCTTCGCACATAAGGATACAAACATCCTTACAACAAGGTATTAGTACTTGTTTTACATTACATTTACAGCATTTCTCATTTCTTGGTTAATTCCAAAACCGGGGTTTGACCTAAAGGCAAACCCCTAATCCCTAACCCCCCAATCGTCTTTGCTTTTCTGTGTGTAGGTTGCAGGTACGCGGCTGAAATTGAAGATCTGGAATCCTTGTGCAGAGACGAACAGATCCCCCTTCTTTTGGCGGATTTTTCGGAGGACCGTGGCACCGGGCGCCATCGTCCCAACAACTTTTGTTCAAATTTGCAGGACAACACCGTATCGACATTTTATTGCTAATTCCAGGTCCGCAGCTTCATCCTATATCCCTATCTCAGTTTATAAGCGAATCTTTGTCACTTTCTATGCATTCCTAGCTTAATTCTTCTATCAACATTCTTTACAAAAGAGGGTAGCCTTGCTGTCTCAACCCTTGAAACTCATTTAGCATCCAATCTTGCATTGTGTGGGATTGGATCTTGTGGGTTTCAACCCCTCTTTTGAATGTAAAGTCTCCCAAGTGAAAACCATCAACCCTAGAGACTCTCCCTTCTCTCTCTTCGGAGTTGGGGAGGGGAGAATGACTAGGGTTCGATTGCGATTTTCCGCTTTACACAAACATCAACATAATTGTAGGCCTAACAGCAAGACATGCCATGATTTCTCTCATGGATGGCTTTTCAGGGTACAACCAGATAAAGATCGCACCAGAGGATCAACATAAGACAACCTTCACATGTCCATGGGGAGCATACTGTTGGAATGTAATGCCTTTCGGTCTAAAGAATGTAGGAGCGACCTATCAAAGAGCAATGACAACCATCTTTCATGATATGATGCATACCATAATGGAAGATTATGTTGATGACATACTCAAAAAATCACTCACAAGAGAAGGTCATCTGGACATATTAGAGAAAATCTTTGACAGACTAGAACAATATCATGTTCGACTCAACCTAAAGAAATGTGTCTTTGAAGTAACCTCAGGGAAAGTTCTAGGATACATTGTCTCAAGAAAAGGCATTGAGGTCGATCCTGCAAAAGTCAAAGCAATCATGGACATGCCACCTCCATGGAATATCAGTCAGCTAAGGGCATAACAAGGACGGCTATAATCCATCCAAAGATTCATTGCACAACTGGTAGATAAGTGTCACCCCTGTAAACACTTATTACACAAGAACATCTGCTTTCAATGGGATACCAGATGCCAGCAAGAATTCCAGATGCTTAAAGACTATCTTGTGAATACACTATTACTAATCCCACCGGATCCGAGTAAACCTTTATTACTCTATATTTCAACAACAAATACAGCATTGGGAGTACTAATGGCTCAACACAATGCAAAAGGGAAAGAGTGTGTTGTTTACTACATCTCTCGTACACTGGTCGGCTATAAACTCAATGTTGGCATTTTTGATGATGATATTGTGATTGTCATTGATGGACACACACTTGCTTTGAGATCACTTTTTATATGTATGAGTTATGCTCAACAGGTATTTGTTCCAACCGGTATTATGTATTATAGTCTTTAGACTATTGGTGTTTTGCAGAAAGTGTTTACCGATCTCAAGCTGTATGGAAACCCAAGCAGTATGAAGACTCAAGCGATTCGAGGGTCCTAAAGCAGTACGAAGGAAAAAAGTCATTGTTATCATTTTTACCAGTCTTCATTTTGACAAACCGGTAATTAGGTAAAATGTGTGAACCAGTAATCGGTAAATATATGAGCGCGTATTACTCTATGATGAGTTACCAACTGGTATTTTTGTTATAAGTTATCATCCACTGACACTTTGGCGGCGATTCTATGTCGTGTTACCAAATGTGTCCAGATGCATTGAACCTAGGAACTTGCAATGTAATCCTATTGGACCGACATGAAATTAGATTCCTTCATAAGGACTTCATGTCTAGGGTTTTAGTGTGGTTAGGGTTTTAAGGTGGTTGATGAGGTTTTTGCATGTACGATCTCAGAAGATAAGATCAAGTCTGTGTGAAGTAACAGAGTGTGGATATACTAAAGACTGAAGTAATGCAAAAATGCATTAACAATGAGCCATCATGGATCTAACCAAGTAGACTATGCTATTTGCTAGATCACTCACTTGTTGATTACTCACATCCTCGACAAGTCTGAAACCCTTAACTGGATAGGCCTAGAAAAGCCTTTGTAAATCCTCTAACAAGGTGGTTCACAACTGTGGATCTGAAATCCTCTCACAAGGTAGTCTTTAATCAGACTTATCTCCTAACAGAGATTGAGATTCCTAACAAGATCCGTTTTGGTGAAGAACATTGTATGACCTTAACCGGTCTAGTTACTATTCTGTAGATAGTTACTTATGAGTTTCATCTCACCGTGGTTTTTCCCATTTGGGTTTCCACGTCAAAATCTCTTTTGTTATGGTGATTGTGCTCCTGTGGGTGAATGCCTTATTTGCTGTTTGGTTTGCATTTGTCTTAACTAGTTTGTTAGTAAAACTATTATACCGGTTTACTGCTAAACTATTTAAGTGTTTGAGTTCAGTATTTTTTGGTATAATAATTCACCCCCCCTCTTAGTATTCATCAATTGGTATTAGAGCCAACCTTTCTATAAGTTTAACCACTTGGAAGGAGATATGGGGGAATACACTGTGAGGGAGCTTAGTCATCGTCTCACTCAGACTGAGAAAGCCTTTGACGAACTCAAAGTCAAATATAAAGCCTCTCTAGCAAAGAGAAGAGAGCATGCTAAGAAACTAATGGAGCTTACTAAAAATAGTTCTTCTGATGAAGCATACATGGAAGCCCTAGTTGAAGAAGTTGAAAAACTAAATGAATCTAATGCTAACCTAAGAAGGGAATTGGAAGGACTGACTATCAGAATGTGTCAAGAGCTTGAGAACCAGAGGAAAGCTGAAGATCTAGTAAAAGACAAAGATCATGAGATCTCCAAGATGAAGCAAGAAATCAATGCACTTACCGCTCATCTCCAAGAGAGTAAAGTGGAAAAATAAGAAATGCAAGGTGAACTAAATATGTCTATTTCTGAGAATGCAACCTTGAAGGAATCCAATGCTGCTATTTCCAAAGAACTCATTGAGTCAAAGGAAATACTTGCCAAATTCAATAAGAGTACTGTTAAGCTAGAACAAAAGCTTGAATCTGCAAAACTGGTAAGGAATACCACTAGACTTTGTTTTTCTGGTTATGAGGAAGGTGAGACCTCTGGAACAAAAGATGGAGCATCAAAGAAGAAACCGACATCAAAGGATAAAGGTAAGCAAAAGTTCAAACCTGTTTGTTTTAATTGTCTCAAGGAAGGACACACTGCCAATGTATGTAGAAGTAAAGCTTACAATAATTTTCCCTACTTTCTAAACAATAAGCCTAGATCCAATAGATTCAATGGCAACTGTTATGCATGCAACAAGTTTGGGCATAGAGCATTTGAATAGGTCTGTTATACACAACACTGGAAGATATCCTCAAAGGAATCAAGGAGTTTTTCCTGAATCCTTTGTGAACCGGAATCCAAACTGGTATAATGCCTATGACCATCAGTCAAGTGGTGGTGGATATCAAGTGGCAACCGGCTGGAGAGCAACCTATTTGATTTACCATGGTAGCGGTCACACTGCTGCAACATGCAGGAGGAATAATGGTAGAATGAACAATGGACCATGGAGAACATCTGGAGTGGTATGTTATCATTGTAACAAACTGGGACACCCTGCCAGAACCTGCACAATGAGAAAGAACATATCAGATGATACATCGGTCACTTCAGAAGGAAAGATTGATGTTGAAATTGTTCAAGCAGATATGAAGACAACATGGAAGAATAAACCTGAAGGAGTGTCACAAGAAGAACCGGTTTCTGCACCTAGTGTGGAAGTCACTGAACCGACAAATTAAGCTTCAGAAAAGCTTAGGGGGAACAAATTGGTGAAATGTTTCAAACCCCCGGTTTACACTGGTAAAAGACCTTAACCGGTATGTGATACCTGTCAATTGGTAGCAGACCAGAAATGGTAAAAGGCAAATTAGGGTTTATGCCCTAATGGTGGAGCATTTATTATGGTAGGTGAATAATTCGTTTAAATGGGATTTTCAAGTCATTTTCACTTATCGATTTGCGAGCGAAGAAATTTTCAAGTGCAGAGCGACCAAAGGCGATTTGTCTTGCGATTCAGAGAGATTTCAAAACTTTGAAGAAGAATTCAGAGATATTATCAATCACTCAAGTGAAGAACACAAAGTGGTAATCCAACAACCGAAGTAGTGTGTGGCGAAGCTGAAGTTGCAAACCCTAAATTGCGGATTTCTAAAGGTATTTTTCAAAATTCTTGTTTATCCATTTATCATGGCTTTTGCATCGCACTCAAGTTCAAGTGCACCTAGTGATTCAACAGATTTCATATAAAGGAAGATGAAATACAATGCCCTATCCCAGATACCCGCTGGTGTTATAGTTGAGGAAGGTATTTTAGATTATATTGATTGCAAAATAGAAGACCTAGGATCTCTAGTGATCCATTCTCAGTTAAGTTTATTCTGCGGGAATGACAAGAAGATCAAACCGAAATACAACATCTTGGAAAGAAAGAAACTTCACAATGTGGTCTATTTTATTGAAGAATTTAGAAAAGATCACATTCGCATCATTCTAAGCAGAGTGCACGGTGACAAAATGTATCTTGAGCGGACACATGAGATCACACCGGAAGTGATTCATGCTGTCACTAGTTTCTGTAACGTTGGAGATGTGCCAGCCCTAAGGAAAGTCATCAAGACCAAAATGACCAAGCTCATTGGTTCTATGAGCAACCAAAAGGGAATGACCGTCAATACCATCAAGGACGATCTGGTCAAGTATGCTTGTATGGTGATAGGATACCGGACATTCTATGCTAGCAGAATTAACTCTGTCTCTGTTGCAGTGGTAAATGCTGCCTACATGATGATCATGGAAGATGCCTCGTTTAATTTATGCACCTGTATGCAAAGGCAAATTTTGGTGAACCTAAAGTATATTAAACAAAACAATGCTTTAAGATTTAAATTTGGACAACTGTTGGTAGGATTGTTTTTCTACTTTCAAGGCTATTTCCCAAGATTCGGTGATATACAATGGTCTGCTGACCAACCAGTTACCAAGCAAATCAGAGAAAGCCTCAAAGCGGTAGGAACCAGTTATCCTAAAGTCTTGAACAAATACTTTGATGAATTTAGACGCAAGATGAGCCAGAGGATGAGAATATCTGGTGGTATTGTCAAGAAGTATGAAGAAGACATCTACTTTATCATCAGAGTAGATGAGTGCATAATGGAGACGACAAAGCCTAGAAAAGAATAAGTGGAGCCCATGGGATATGAGGTAATGTATGACATGCTAGATGGGTATGCCTCTACCCTACTTGCCTCACCTCTTGATCCTAATAAGAAGAGAAATGACACCTATTTGGAGAGGGTAATAGCGGTTGAAGAACCTTTAGTAAAGAAGGGAAAGGTAGTGCCATCTGTATCGGCACCGGTTACCTCAGCAAGTCCTAAAGTGACCAAGTGGTCACTGGTAAAGAAGAAACCAGAAGTTGCACTGACAAAGGTCTTTGAAAGAAAGTAGAAAACTAAGAACACCTCACTAGATTGTGAGGATACATAACCCGATTTACAACCTAAAAAGGCTAGGCAAACGAGGAAGAAGACAAAGACAACCAGCAATGAACCTACATCATTAGCACCGGTAAATATAGAAATTTTCTCTTACAAACCTTTGACACATTGTCAAAGAACTATCAAGAATATTAGGAGAAAAGTTCTAAGTGATTTAATAGATCATTTTAATGATTTTAATGACAATGAAAAGGAGGAAGTCGAACAAGAAGTTATTAAATATTAATGTCTCAATGACTGGTCGCCATCAGAAATTAGATATGTGACACCAGATTCTCTATATAATTCTTTAGATAACAAATGGCATGTTGCCATAGAAAAGGAACAGGAAATAAGAGAAGAGATTTTTGCACAATATTTTCCTGATGTGTCAAATTTAGAGCTATATGAAGTTATGGAAAAGTACAAAGGCCTCTTCTTCATGAGAAGAAGAAAACTTTTGTTATTGGAAGGGCAAGTCCCTGAAGTGGTAAAAGATACCCACTTGCATGCCAAAGCCACTCTAAGATTGCACCAAGTGTCAGAAGACAACAAGAAGGTTGAACAAGAACCGGAAACTGGAAAACTGGATGAGGTGTATGATAGTGAAGGAGAACTAGTCACTAAACAAATGGACCCTATTGACGTTGATGCTTTGGATGGTGAAAATGTCACTCTGGATACATCAAAGGAAAAGGTTGACAAAGATCAAGAAGAAGAGAAGAGGAAACAAGCAGAAGAGGAGAAGAAGAAACAAGAGGAAGAGAAGAGAAAAGAAGAAGAGAAAAAGAATCAGGACGAGGAGAAGAGAAAAGAGGAAGAGAAAAGGAAACAGGAAGAGGAGAAGAAGAAACAGGAAGATGAGAAGAAGAAACAGGAGGAGGAGAAGAGAAAAGAAGAAGATAAAAGGAAACAGGAAGAGGAGAAGAAGAAAAAGGAAGAGGAAAAGAAGAAACAAGAAAAGGAGAAGAAGAAAGAAGAAAAAAAGCGGAAAGAAGAAGATAGAAAGAAGGAAGAAGAAAAGAGAAAGAAAGAAGCAGAGGAGCAAAAGAAGGCTGAAGAGGAAAAGCAAAGAGCCAAAGAGAAGGAGGAAGTGGCAAAGAGCACACAAGTGGAGACCCCAAAGGCAACCGGTGGTCAAGCTAAATCAGTTGACATCACCAGTCACATTGACCTCCAATTTGCAAATGAATCAAAGATGCTGTAAAGCATTAAGCTTGCCCAAGAGTGATTGGAAGCACTAAGGAGGAAAAAGGAGCAAGATGTTATTCAAATTGTGGTAGAAACTCTTACCAGTTTGATTCCCAATATGAACCTCCCCAGTACCTATTCCTCTCTGGTACAACTAAAACTTTTATGCACAGTTGTAGAGGACCAGGTACAATTCCTGGAAGATGTTGTTGAAGCCAATGCACAAAAGAAGCATCAAAAGGCACTGAACATTGCCTTAGTGAAGAAATTAAATGAGCTCCGGTCTGAACTTCAGAAAGCGTAGAAGGACATAAGAGATTCTCTGGATGAGGGGAAACTACTGCTCAGTAAGATAAGCCAACCCCATCTATTTTGTGATGATGTGCTTGCACAATAGGAAAAGCTACAATCTGACTTGCAGGCATATGTAAGCACCTTCAAGACGCCCTATGATTCCTTCACCACATATGAGAAAACCGTTTACCAGTTTCAACTCCAGACTGCCAGAATAGAGTTGGAGATCACCAACCGGACCAAAGATTTGCAGGAACTTCAACTGGTTCTACTACCAAGACTGCAAATACTTCAGAAATGCTATCTCAATATGGATGCCTTAACGGTCACTCAAGAGATGAGCACCATTGATGCCATGGAAGAATAGGTATCCCAGATGCACATAGAAAGTGAGGTGGATAACTCCTTACTTGAATCATGGTCCTTATCCATGAAGACCTTCAGGCAGGATTTTAAATCGGTTTTTGATAAGTTTCACTCATTATTGTCATAAACATTTATTATATTAATGATAATGAGAAACAGGGGTTATTCTGCAATACTTTGTCATTGTTGGCAAAGGGGGAGTAGTAATTTTGTATTTAAAATTTTTGTGAATGCTATGTATACTTTCATGTTATCTCTTTAAGGGAATAGTATACATTGTATTTTCTGCAAAAGGGATAGTGTATATGCTTAGGGGGAGTAATTTTGATTATGGCATATTTTTGTTGTAAAACACTTAGATGTCAAAATTTTTCCTAAGTGTTGCCATCAATGCCAAAGGGGGAGATTGTTGGCATTTTTGATGATGATATTGTGATTGTCATTGATGGACATACACTTGCTTTGAGATCACTTTTTGTATGTATGATTTATGCTCAACTGGTATTTGTTCCAACTGGTATTATGTATTATAGTCTTTAGACTATTGGTGTTTTGCAGAAAGTGTTTACCGATCTCAAGTGGTATGAAAACCCAAGCAGTATGAAGACTCAAGCAGTTTGAGGATCCCAAAGCGGTACGAAGGAACAAAGTTGTTGTTATCAGTTTTCCCAGTCTTCATTTTGACAAATTGGTAATTAGGTAAAATGTATGAACCAATAATCGATAAATATATGAACAGGTATTACTCTGTGATGAGTTACCAACTGGTATTTTAGTGATAAGTTATCATCCATCGACACTTTGGCGGTGATTCTATGTCGTGTTACCAAATGTGTCCAGATGCACTGAACCTAGGAAATTGTAATGTAATCCTATTGGACCGACATGAAATCAGATTCCTTCATAAGGACATCATGTCTAGGGTTTTAGTGTGGTTAGGGTTTTAAGGTGGTTGATGAGGTTTTTGCATGTACGATATCAGAAGACAAGATCAAGTCTGTGTGAAGTAACAGAGTGTGGATATACTAAAGACTGAAGTAATGCAAAAATGCATTAACAATGAGCCATCGCGGATCTAACCAAGAAGACTGTGCTATTTTCTAGATCACTCACTTGTTGATTACTCACATCCTCGACAAGTCTGAAACCCTTAACCGGGTAGGCCCAGAAAAGCCTTTGTAAATCCTCTAACGAGGTGGTTCACAACCATGGATCTGAAATCCTCTCACAAGGTAGTCTTTAATTGGACTTATCTCCTAACATAGATTGAGATTCCTAACAGGATCTATTCTGGTGAGAACATTGTATGACCTTAATCGGTCTGGTTATTATTCTCCAGATACTTACTTGTGAGTTTTATCTCACCGTGGTTTTTCCCATTTGGGTTTCCACGTCAAAATCTCTTGTGTTATGGTGATTGTTCTCCTATGGGTGAATGCCTTATTTGCTGTTTGGTTTGCATTTGTCTTAACCGGTTTGTTAGTAAAACTGTTATACTGGTTTACTGCTAAACTGTTTAAGTGTTTGAGTTCAATATTTTTTGGTATACTAATTCACCCCCCCCTCTTAGTATTCATCACTCAATTACACACCTATTGAGCAAGCTTGCCTAGTAGTTTTCTTAACAACCACTAAACTGAGGCACTATCTATTAACACATAAAGTACAACTCATTGCAAAGATTGATCCACTAAAGTACTTACTCAACAAAGCAACATTGACTGGCCGCTTCACCAAATGGGTGATGATTCTAAGTGAGTTTCACATCGAGTATGTGGATCGTAAGGCTATCAAGGGCCAAGTTATTGCTGATCAGTTGGCTGATGCACCCCTCATAGGCGATCATCCTCTCATTTCCAATTTTCCAGATGAAGAGATATTCATGATCACATCAGCACAACCATGGAAACTATACTTTGATGGTTCATACACTAGGCATGGCTCAGGGGCAGGCATTCTGTTTATCACACCTCAAGGTGATAGCATCCTGAAGTCTTATAGGCTAAATTTTCCATGTACAAACAACACAGCAAAATATGAGGCCTTAATCACAGGACTCAGACTAGCCATACAATGGAAATTGAAAGAGTTACAAATATATGGCGACTCCCAACTGGTCATTCGACAAGTCACAGACGAATATCAGACCAAAGATGATAAACTCATGCCATATAAGAAAATGGTGGACAGTTTAAAAGCATCATTTATGACTATCACCTTTGAGCAGATACCGAGAGATCAAAATCGAGCTGCTGATGCCATGGCTACAATTGCATCTCTCCTAGATTTTCCACATAATTCCATACGCTACGAGTTCTTGGTAGAATTGCTTTGGATTCCCACTTATGATATCCCTGAATCTGAGATGATATGTCACCTTGTCGGTTCTGAATCCCCATGGTATGGTGAGTTCTACACCTATCTACACGATCACACACTTCCTCCTAACCAATCGAATAACCAACATAAAACCTTCATTCAACAAACCGCTCGATATACCATTATTGCTGAAAGCCTGTACTAACGCAGTCTTGATGGTACTCTCCTTCGATGTTTGGAACAAGATGAGATAACAAAGGCCTTGGAAGAGGTACATGAAGGAATTTGTGGAGCTCACGCAAGCGGCCCGTCCCTAGCAAAGAAAATCATACACGCTAGATACTATTGGCCGTCCATGGAAAAAGACTCCTATTATTTTGTCAGAAAATGCAAGAAGTGCCAAGTTCATGGAGACCTAATACATGCACCAACATAGGAATTGCAACCAATCACAACACCATGGCCCTTTTGTCAATGGGGACTGGACCTTGTGGGTAAAATCCATCCATCTTCATCCAATGACCATAAGTTCATCATTACTGCTACTGAATACTTCACAAAGTGGATCGAAGCTATTCCACTTACCCAAGTCATCGACAAGAAGACCAACTCATTCATCCTTAATTACATCATCTACGGGTATGGTGTACCCATGTCCATCATCACAGATAATGGTCTTCCTTTCAAAAATTAGGATGTTCGTGAACTTTGTGAGAAGTTTCACATCCAACACCACTTTTCCACTCCCTACTACCCACAAGGAAATGGTTAGGCCGAAGCATTGAATAATAAAATATTGAGAATTCTAAAGAAGACAGTCAATGATGCCGGTCATGATTGGCACGTTTAATTAAATCTAACACTATGGGCATATCAAACGAGCATTCGAACCCCTACAGGCGCAACTCCCTACTCGCTGGTCTATGGCGCAGAAGCCATCCTTCCTATTGAGGTTGAGATACCATCCCTATGGGTTTCCTTGCATAATCCCATAGATGATGACGCATATAGAGTTTGACATCTCCGAGATTTAGAGCTACTTGATGAGAAACAACAAGCTGCATACAATCACCTCAAAGCCTATCAACAACGTATGAGCAGAAGCTATAATCATCAAGTTAGACCTCGTATATTTGAGGTATGTGATCTTGTTCTTCGAGAGAATCCTCATAACCAACCAAATAGAGAACATCAAGGAAAGTTTGAGTCAAACTGGCTGGGTCCATATGTTATCACTGTTGTATTTGGGTACGGGACATATCAGTTGGCTACTTCAAAAGGAGAACCGCTAGAAGATCTAATCAACAACATGCACCTCAAATAGTTGTATACATAAGCTGTACAGAGCACCAGGCTCCCATACATACCAGAAAAACACCAAAAACATTTAGATAAATGTCCTAAAGAAAATACGAAAAAATCAAAATAGTAAAGAAAAATCATGCATCCAAATGGTGAACAACCACTTCGGTGGCACCTTGGGTAAGTGCGATGGTGAAAACCTGGAAAACAGGCGCCACTCGTAAAGGCTATGGGTCCATTATCTTTTAGACTTGTTGCGATCACATTCATTGCATCCACACATCCATCAGTCAAAACCATGGCTTGTTATTGATCTGCAATCAAGGATGGTACTTCATGCATCTTGAATCCCGCTTTTTCATAGTCATGTCTAAACTAGGGGCAATGCCCTTAACCTATTGATGGAAGTGGATTTTGCATTACTTGTGAGTCATTAAGTTCTTCATTCAAAATCATCTCACAAAATACCAAAAACATTTGAAAACTATCTCACAAAATACCAAAAACATTCAAAAACACTCACAAAATCCAAAAACATGATAAAACATCAAAAACCAATAAAAAACATGGAACCACCTTTGTACATACGCATCCAAGTAGATACCAAACAATCATTGTGAAATAATCAAATGATGACCACTTATCACATCAACCAAACAATCAACATCGACATGCAAACTATCTTAACAAGGATGCATCCTTCCTTACCAAAACAAAGACAAGATGACATTTTTTTCTTTGACAAGAAAATTCTGTTTAAGCTATCAAGTAATTGGTTGGTTTGTAGGTTATTTATTCATTTATATCAGGTTCCTACGCTACTCTAGGGTATCCACAAGTGATTAGAGTGGTCGGGATTATTCCTAAGTATCATTTTGTTTGTTTATCTTCTTTGAATTATTCTAATGAAGTTCTGGGGCATGTACTAATGGTGTCTATGTGGGAAGTTCACTAAGCTACGTGATCATATGCAAAATAAAGTCATGGATCACTATGGCTTGTTGACTACAACGTATACCTCGACCATATGAGCATGAACCGTTATGGAGGGTCTATATTATTTATTCTTAATTTATGTTATTTGTTTGCAGGTACAATGCTCCATCCTTGGTTCCTATTGCCTCATCCAAGATTGATACTACCATGCTCAATGATGAAAATAAAGCACTATGGATCGTCATTCCATCTCATCTATTTATATTACATTCTGTTGCATATCACCCATCCATTTAATCATTCATTATTCATATGCATGGTTTTGTATGCAAGTGTGAACAAGATTAATATGACAAGTTATTTGAAAAATGAATTGGTCTTGGATACAATCATGTCAGAGTTCTCTGATACATCATCAGTGCATCATGCAAAGTCTAAACAACCTTGCATTTATCTATCATGAACACATCATCATTTCATTACATTTACTTGCATTTAAATAAACCTAGTTCATTATCATATGCTTGCATATAGGTTTATTAACTTTATTTTTAGCCATTCATTAGAGTGCATTTCATATCATTTAGTCGCATTTAAATACATATAGTTCATTATCATGTACTTGAATTAGTATCATTACATCATTTCATCATTGCAAACTCATGACATTTAGATTAATTTATATGAAAAAATTCTCATCATTGCATTTATTACCATTATTAGCCATTATTGTGCATTCATTTAGTATCATTTACACTCATCATTTAAACTTGTTTACCATACATTTGTTTAGATTTCCGTAGTTGCCTGCATTTATTTATGTATCCACGAGTTAAGTGCATTCATTTATCCATCTCGTATATTATTATACTCATTCATTTCATCTTACAACAAATTTCATTTCGGATTCATTAGAATGCATTCATTATCCTTTTAATTGCATTAAGGTGCAGTTATTCATTACCCATGAGTTGCATTATCATTACATTAACATTTCACTCAAATCATATTTTATCAAACATTTAGATCATAACAAACAAAACCATTTGTCTCAACAATGGTTTATACATTTTACATATGCCTTCATTTAGAAATCATCATATAAACATTTGTACTTTACATTTGTTTATCCATATTGCATTCATTTGAACCATCCGGATGCATTTACATAAATCATTCATACATTGCATCAAACATCACTGCATATCATCATCTCATCGATATAAAGCACAAGTACTATCTATATCATCGTTAGCATCATTTCATTATGCATACATCATCACCATAACGACACATACATAAAACATTACATCAACAAAACATGCATATCAGCCTGCATCCACATGTTAGCATCACATTCATAAAACATGCATATAGACATCATATAAATCAAACATTACATGCATATAGGAATCATCTCATCAACAACTACATATAGCAAGTACAAATATCCATCTAAGCATACAATCATAGATCATCATCCTGCATAAATCCATACACATCATCAACATGCATATCATCACAATATGGGATCTCCTCATATATCATATCATATCACAAAAACATACATGTATCAGAGTGCAACGAAGTCCAAAATATTGGCTACCAAGATCCATCCAAGACACAATCCAAAATGACAATGTAAAAACATACATAAATGCTCTCTCAAATGCCACTCTGACCAGATGCTGCACCACCATCACCACCTGCTGCCCCACTACCCCCTGCACCACTTGCACTACCTCGCTGTGGAGGACCCATCACACCACCACTGCTCTGCATCCTCTGAGGCTGCTATGATCTCTCCTGACGCATCTATGAATAACTCAGTGCTCGTCGACTAGATGGCACCTCCTGCTCATATAGACCCCTCCAGTAATCAACCTTTGCACCTGCTCTCCATAACTCTCTCGCTAGGGAATCAGTCAATGGCCCATGTCCCTGTACTCCCTCCAAGGCCCAAACTCTCTCCTATAACTGGATCACCCTGTCAATGGCCTGATCTCTCTCTCGTAGCACTACATTCAACTCTAACTCTCCTGCAAAATGTTGCACATCTCTAGCTACCACCTCTGCCTCCATATCCTCCAACCGACTACAAAACTAATATCATATGATCCTATAGATCTCCACCACCTATAGCTCCCTCCCCCATATCCATAGGTGCCTCTCTAGTGGCTCCCTCCCCTGTATCCATAGGTGCCTCTCCCTCCCCCGCATCCCTGCCACCTAATCTCATGCCTCCCTACATCAAAGGTCCCTGTGATAGCTGCAATGGCTGACCACCTCTCCCTCTCCACTATAACCATCCACCGCCCCCACCTCCACCTCTAAATTCACCACCCCCTCCAAAACCACCACCCCCTCCTCTGCCTCCTCCATCACCTCCTCCTCCATCACCACCACCTCCATCCCCTCTCCCTCATCCACCTACTACCACTCCATGACCTCCTCTCCTCCTTGAAGGATGAAATAGGCTCTGCTGGATCTGATATCCGTGGAATCAGATGTGCCACAATATACCGCATATACTCATCAGTAACACCTGCATCTACAACCCCGACCTCATTCGCCATGGTCTCACCTATAGAGTCTAAAACTCTACCAAAGTCTGGCATAGGGTAATACTGGCCCCCACTAGAACCTCTCTCGGACCACTCGTGCATACTCTCCAGAACCACTCGATAGTCCCTGCCTCCATCCAAACCATCTCAACACTCTCCCAGGTACTCGTCTCTCCACATTGTAGGCTATCCTACCAATGAGGTATCATGTCATAAACATATACGGCCTCCAAATCACTCTATCTAAATCATCAAGTTCCCACTGCCACCACTCTAACTTCCCCAGGTGGGGTCGACTCATCATACCGCCATACATATATACATAGGATTGGTCTACTGCCCTAAATCTCAAACTCACTGGTCGAGTCACAGGTAGGTGCTCCCATGCCCAAATATGAAGAAGAGTGATCCCCACTCCCAGTGAGCTCACCTCTCAATATACTACCTCATGCAACTCCCAATATAAGTGCGATAGAATGCACGATCCCCATTCAAAGTAGGTCCCCTTAGTCATCATCTCCTCTATAACCTGGCCCCAACTAACGACCAGTCCATGAGATCATCAATCTGGGCATAGCAATCCCCCAACAATCCCTGATAAAACAGCCAGTAGTGGCTCATACAAGGCAACTATATCCTCCCATGCTACTGAGCCATTGTCAATGAACACATCCTCATCAAAAAATCTCTGCATTTCTGTTGTCCCCCAAGGTCGATCATACATCACCAGCTCTCCTTGAATAGGAATGTGTAGGATGCACCATACATCCTCAAGTGTAACCGTCATCTCCCCCTGCGCCAAGTGAAATGTACATGTCTCATTGTGCCACCACTTTGCCAATACTGTAATCAAACCGCGATTTGTCTGAATCACGGGCATATACATAACATCGTACATGCCTGTCGCTGCAATGCAATCAACCTTAGCCTCTGTCAATCGATCACGTAGCACCTATGTGGCTGGATGCCTCTCCCGCATCTATAAGACGTGAAGATCCTCCTACACACGTGCATCATCCATCATCATCAGTTGTTTTGTTTCAAACTTTCTTAAGTTTAAACCTAGACTATCAACAGATACTTTGATCCAGTATCTTCGAGTCTCAACAGGTAAACAATCATGGCACACCTAGACTACAACAAGCATTTATCCTAATGACCTAGTCTCTACAGGGCTTCTATGGTTCAAAACAACTCACCTCTCCATCCATCCATCATTGGCATCAGGAGATTCTTTTTCAAAACATTGGGGCATCTATTTTCCTAACAATAGCGCTACTTTGCCAACAATAGCACTACTCTACAAACAATAGCGCTAATATGCTGACAATCACGCTAAACCAACTACACAATAGTGCTAAACAAATAATAGCGCTACAAACACTATGCAAAAGCACCATTTAAAAACAACAACGGTACAAGAAGGACTCAATAGCGCTAAATCAACTATGCAATAGCGCTACATCTTTCAAAAGCACTAAAACCACTATGCATAAGTGCTATAGCAGCACAATAACACTAATTAAATTGACAGTAGCACCAAAACACAATTTTAGCGCTTTTGTTTTGACTCAACTTGGACAAGCTAAAAAACCTATCAAAAATGCCTGAAAAGAAAAATTTGAAATTCACATACCGCTGGTCCATAGTCATCTGGCTGCTGGAATTGACGAACTCACTCTAGCTGATGATCTGCTATTAGTATCGACATCCTGACTGGTGCTTGCTCTTTCAAAAAGGTCACTATCAGAGCTCAGGTATCACTATGGAGATGAATACAAATGACCCTATTTTTACCCCTTCACCCCCATAAATACCCTTCACCGTAACCCTAATTTTACCCTGCTCACCGTGGTGGTCCCCGTGAACTTCCAGAGCCTCCCATTTCTCCATTTTATCTTCAATTTCTTCTATTTTTTCACCAGTATTTCTCACATCTTCTCTTCTATCTCCCTACCAATTTTCCTTCTTTTTCGAGAGATCGCCCGATTTTTTTAAATTTTTGGCCCATCTCTCGAGGGGGCATACCACCCATTAAATTAACATTTTATGGGGCATATTTCTTCACACCTATTTTTATTTCTTTGAAATGATGCCATAAACCACACCGTCTCAAAGAGAGGCAAATGTAGTCACATAAATCTGTCCAATTTAATTAAATGAATATTTTCTATTTATTTGATTAAATATCCACTAGCCATCAGTTAATTAAATTAATATTTAATTAATTCATCTTAAAACATTCTCCTATTAATTAAATAAATTATTCAATTTATTTTAATTAATTCATTAAACCAAATTCACAGTCAATTAAATGAATAAACCATATTTATTCAATTTAATCCCCTTTCTTCTTTTAAATAAAACATTTATTTAAATCATTAAATCCCCCCCACTTGCATTCTCCTAAAAATGCAACTTGCACCTATTTGTTGAAATAATTGAATTTTATTTTAATAAAAATCCTATTTTCCCTCACCCACCAAACCCACTTGCAATCCTAAACCCCTTCTAGATTCTTCTAACTCCTTCCTAATTAGCCTAATCCATCCCCTAATTATTGTCACATTCCTAAGCAACTTGGAGTCACTTCTCAAGGACTTCAAAGTCTTTGAAAAGCATTAAATGCTTTATGTGTTCAACAAGCTAACATCTAAAATCTTCTAAACCACTAATGGCTCTTACATGACCATTTATGGTTAAATCCACTTGCACCCATGGTTAGGGACTTTGACTCCTAACTCAACCCTCATGTAACCCATGTGTCTCCTCAAGCATTTATTGCTTTGACCATGGTTATCCTTACTAACTCTTGCACAAGAGTTTATCCATTGGATAAAAGCATTATTCTTTGAATAATGAATTTATTCACTCAACTCAACCTTAACCCTACCTCTCAAGATAACCCTCAGGTCATGTCAAGCATTTAATGCTTCTTCCCTCCCCTCTCAACCCATCTTATGTTGACACTTGTCATCCCGAGATTGGGTTGAAAGCCCTCACAAGGATCTAAAACCCTTCAATCTCGACCCTTATGGAGATTACTCAATCTCAACCATCCATTGCTCCATTTTACCTCTAAATAGAGCTCATTTCTTCATAATCCAGATCTTGAAAATTTGTATGCATTTACATTATAGTCATTTTTAGAGAGCATTTAGTATAAATCAATCATATTTACTCTTTTGGTTTAAAATAAATACTAGCTAATTAGATAATTTCTTATTTTAGCTTTTGTTCACACTTGCATAGCATTAGATTAATCATTTTTCAATCTTGAACATCCATAAAGCATCCATAGTGCTAAAAGTTATTGAGAGCTACACTAATTTGGAACTTGGAGATGAGAGGAACAAGGGAGGAGGAGCTACAAGCATGGTGGAAGGCATTTGAAGATGCCTTATTGTATTTGCTTTCATTTTGAAATGCTTTATTATGTTTTTAGTGTCTCTCTTGGTATGCCTTCTTAGAATAGCCTTTGGTTGATTAACACTAACAACTCTTTGTTTCTTGTTGTTTCTCATATGTGTTATACCACCACAAGTTTTGTCTAACAT
This sequence comes from Cryptomeria japonica, assembly GCF_030272615.1. NCBI lineage: Eukaryota > Viridiplantae > Streptophyta > Pinopsida > Cupressales > Cupressaceae > Cryptomeria > Cryptomeria japonica. Next base: position 681,536,855 of record NC_081414.1, read on the forward strand.
CTCCCATTTTTCAGAGCATCATAATGTATATCATGTATATATTTGCATTGAATCGTCCTCATCCCCCAAAGAAAGTATAACCACCATGTAAGAAGGGCACATGTGTCTTTTGAGTCAACATTGGAGAGACAAAAATAGATCTCAATACTTTGCATCATTCTCAAGTAGACAACACTAGGGACAACGAATAGAAGAATTGAGAAACAAATAGAAGAAGGTTACACATAAGCAATAGAGGAGAGAGAGAGAATCTATGACACAAATGAAGCTAATCAAGCAAGTCATCCACCTCCCAATCTTGCTCAATGTTGTTTTGGGAAGGTGTACAATATGCAAGAGGACCAACTTTGAGCATAGTAGATGGAGATACCACAAGTTCCAAACAAGAACCATGCTCTAATGATGGGTCACTTTGTCTGCTACTAGGAGCTAGGATTAATGCTTGTAAAAATTATTTAGATAAATCATTGTCAACATCATCATAATCATATTCATCACTGGAATCATTGACATTGTCAGCATGAACATCTTTTTCATCCATCTCTTCATCAAGATTAATAAAATAAGGATCTTTAATTTAAATAACACATGAACCATCATTTTTCTTAAGCATTTTATGTCTTAGAGATTTAGGTTTAACTTATTCCCTATGGTTAGGTGAAGGTTGGACAAATGGGATCATATCAAAATTTGGTGTCTTCAAGGAGGAATTGGGTTGAGAAGCAAGTTCACGAGCCTTAGTACAACATCTCCATCGGTGTTCTCTCACACAATAGTTTCTTTTAGTTTTTTTTGAGGGTTGTGAAGGTTTAGGATCAACAATCATAGGCTTGTTTTCTTCCTTTAAAGAAGGATGCATAGGAGAAGGTTTTTTAGGTTAAAAGATAGGAGATGTTGGATGCTCCCCTTTGTAAGAAGTAGGAGGTGGAGCTGCAATATAAAGAGGAGGAATAGAAGGTATAGGAAGGAGACCTGGTCCATCATGAGAAGGAGGAGTAGATCTATCATGAAGAAGAGGAATGGGTTTAGGATCTCTAGGCTTACTCAAAGATTAAATCATATCATTTTTCTAGTTTTGGTAGGATTTTAAATGAGCATCACTATGAGGCTTAAGAGGTTCAAATTGTTTAGACCAAAAGTAATCAATATTATCTCCATGCCTCACCATGGGTTGGTACATGTTGTATACACTAAAAAATGGTCTAGAGATAATTGATTAAATATGTAGTTATTTAATTAAAAACCTACCTAATTGATTAAATACACAAGTGATTTAATTAATTACCCCTTTTAATTCCACTACTTGTGACTAAATCTAAGGATTTATTCATTTAGTTCATTCAACAATTCCTATTGATTAATTAATCTAAATTAATTAATTTCCACCCCTATCCAATTCAATTTCTCCTAATCCTATAATTAAATAAACAAATCAAGCTATCTATTGAATTTAATTATCCATTTTCTAATTATTTAAATTTCTAAATTCAAATGAGCACATGGGTCCTACCTTTAACCACCTAGCCTAAACACCCCCTAACATAACCCATTCAGTCTAAGCCTGCGTCTAACCAACCCAATCCCTTCCAAGTTGCACATCCTAACCTCTTTCCAACACCTTTGGAGTGTTCACTCTCTCTTGAGGACACATGGTATCTTTGCCACATGTCTTCTCTCCTTTGACACTTTCCCTCTCATGGACAATTTGTTGAAGATCCTTACCACTTGTCATCACAAAGATGACATGTGTCTCTCCCTCCAACCTTCTCTCCAACTTCCCCATCCTTAGCCATTGATATCTCCAAATCAAATAATGATCGTCTATTCCTACCACCTCAGCCTTGGCCTTGGAAATCCAATAAATACCTCCCATTTTCAATTAATGGGCACCTTGCACTTAGCTTAATTCTGCATCATTACTCTAGTGAATTCATATCTAGTTTATTTTGAGCATTTAACATATTTAGCATAATTTGAGCATCATATTATCATAATCTTGCATTTAATCTAGAATCATGTAGTTACTCATATCTTGAGTTGTCATATTGATGTTCATTGCTTGCTGCTGAGAGCCACACCTATCAACCTTCAAGGTCCTTGAGATTAGAGGAGGATGGAACATCATAAAGGAGGCTAAGTTGCATTTCTTGTTTTAAAATTGCTTCCTAGTTTAATACTTGTTTCATCCATGTGTAGTTTGTTAATTGACGCTCTTTTTAAACACACATTAATTGGTGCCCATCTTGGGGCTGGACCCCATTGTTTTTTAACAAAGTTTGCTTGTAGGAAATTTTCTCAACCGATTCTCATAGATCCACAGAGTAGCTTTCTGGAAACACAAATTAACTCTTTTTTATTGCAGTGTCACTCTCTTGGTCATCGTTCCAGCGTTCTCGTCAACTGAAATGGCGTTTACATAACCTCCTGTTGTGCAACATAAAGGATTTGTCTCTATTTTCAAGTTGTTCTCTATTTCAACATTTTCAGTCTCTAAAATAGTGTTTTCAATGATTAAAATGGTGTTTTTAGTTTCTAAAACAATGTTTCCAGTCATTAAAATAACGTTTTCAGTCATTAAAATAACGTTTTCAATCATTAAAATAACGTTTTTAGTTAAAATAATAGCGTTTTCAATTAAAAGAATAGCATTATGGATATTCATAATAGTGTTCTGGGCCAACAGAACAACGTTTTGGGTAGCTATTCTAGCATTCTAGGTAGTTTATTCAACATGTTTATGCTCTATTTCTGCATTTTCAGCTCCGCTCATAAACTGTCATTTTCTAGAATCTAATTTGCAATTTTATGACTTACAGGTACCTTATTCATTGTAAAAGATCAGAGTTATAAACCCTTTCACCACCAAAGAGTGAATGCTAAACTACTAACATTATTTTTGCAACTGTGGGATTTTGCATTTATTTTGTTAAGTTAGGCACATAGATTAATTACGAGGAAAAGAACAAACATATCTTATGTGTCTTTGATGATAGGCGAGTATGCTCTAACCTTCATTAGGTGATCAGAAAGCTAGACTCACCATTTTTCCATTTCAATAGTGCATATATTTAGTGGGCCTGCCCTCCTCAGAAGGCCATAAGGTCGATGAGAGGGGAACAACCAAAGTGAGAATGAATAATGCCAAGTAATCTAACCCACTATAAAATAAATGTGGTTTTGATGAAAATCAAATCAATGACACTGCTTGGGAATAACTCTCATCTGTACCTTCGGGTATATCAAACCTTGGTTTTCAAGGCTAGGAGACTTCTTAATTGAGTTTATACCTTGACGTGCTAAACGAATCCCTTACTAGTACCAATTTTAACTAGAAGGTACCCAGTTCACCTTTGAACATTATTATTCTCTCAGTGCAAGGAGGGGTAAGAATCTCTCCCAAAGACACTCACCATATGTCCCTCTTGAGCATGTGTGTGAATTCCCCTTTTGAGTGCTTATTGTTAGGCTCGTAATGGGATTCCACTAGCTCTCGCAAAGGAAAAAACACGGGCACACTTTAGGGGGTGACAAGGTTGTGTGAGCTAAAAGGGTACCAAGATGTGGGCTGAGAAATAATAATAATGAAGCCAATTTCCTTAGGATATAACTGATTGGTGTGTATTTCATGTTATATACCTTTGAAAACTCGGGCTTTCTTCAAGGCCTCAAACATACATTGTATGTTGTCCTTTGAAACAAAGACAAGCTATCTGTTTAAAATCTGGCTTTTTTGTTTTTAAATCAAATTAGAATACCATCCATTACAAATACACAAATTTCAATTTCAAACATCAAACTATCAGATTAACACATTTCACAGCAGATTAGCTCTCTAGGTCTAAACAGTAGCACTTTCAGCCTAAACTTCAGGGTTCAGAGTCTTGACTTTAGAGCTCTAGCTCTTGAAAACAACGTTTTTCAATCTATTAATCATCATTTTCAGTCAACAGTCTAGAGTTCTAGGTCTTAGAAGTAGCATGTTTCAGTTTTAAAAACATCATTTTCAGTCAACTTTTTAGCATTTTGGGTTTTAGATTCAGAGTTCCTAGTCCTAGAATCAATGTTTCCATTCATTCTTTTAGTGTTCCTGGTAAACTATACAAAAAACAAAGCATACACAACCCCTTTTTAGGTAATAAAAGCATAGTTTTGGACACCTCTTTTCTGAGCTCTTCTCAGATTATCTCTATCAAGACAGATTCAAAACTAGGCATAACAAGTTTCACAAGTATACATCTCAAATAAGTTTTAGAATCCAAATATCTCAAGTGCATAATCAAAACATCTTTGATAACTGATCTCTTAGACAATTTCTTATTAGGATTAATCATCCTTCATCACAAAACTACAATGCTAGATTAGATTAATCTAGTTCAATTGATAGGACATATCTTTCCTATTAGACTTGGTCAAATCATAGTGAAATTTTGCACTCAAAACAAGGATCAAAAACTTGCAAATTCTCAAATAATTGCATGACCATTTCTTGTCATTTAAAAAAGAGGAAGCTTAGTCAGAAAGCAATCTTGAAAAGGAGAAAATTTCTTTACATAAACTGCAAACTCTTATTGAAGCATCACACATTCCTACACCACTATCATGCTTATCTGCGTGGTCGTCAAAATGAGTTTGACAATGAACCTTTGAGAACACGTGCCTTGGAACAAAGATAAAGATTATCTAAAATAGAAGTGGTCGAATCAACTTGTCATATTTACCTCAACAACTAATCACCTATTGAGTCACAGTTTCAACAAATTAAAACCTTTCAAAATATTTAGATCATTTATATGCCCGTATTAACTAGGTCCCATTAACAAAAAATCAAAAGAAAGAAAAGAAAAACACCTACAATGGCAGAGGAGAATGCTTTCTTTCATCAATTTGGACATGAAGATGAGGAAGAAGAAATGACTGATGTAATACTTAGAGAAATACAACAAGATCCCAAATTTGGGAAATTTGTGGAAAAGATGTTAGAAATCGAAAAGGAGAAATATTTCTTGATGCTAACTAATTCAGGTGCTAAATTACCTCAAAACTTTGACATAAAAAAATTAAGACAACATGCAAAATCAAGTGGTACCCGCAATACTAATGATTGACCTGAGGATACACTAAATCACACTCATAATGAAACTAAAGATGGGACAAGAAACAACCATGAAATAATAAATAATGTTGGCAATCCTCTTTTGACACTTACACAACAAATGCAAACACTCCAACAACAAATACAAGATATGTAAAGGGGAGCCGTCAAAAGATATTCATTGGAGGACATTTGTCCATACCCTTTTGATAGGAGTTTAAACATGGTGCCTTTTCCCCATAATTGTGAGATACCAAAATATGACAAATATGATGGAAAAACGGAACCCAAGATCATATCATATAATTTTGCACCATGAGCATGGAGTTTGCACATAATGAAACATATTTCATGTTTTTATTCCCAAGAAGTCTAAGCGGACAATCTATGGAGTGGTTCTAAAAAATACCACCAAGAATTAGATCATTTGAAGAACTTGTGGATAAATTCATATCACAATACTCCTATATCATACAACATGAGATCACCATGCTGGACTTGTGCAACATAAAACAAAAAAATGGAGAACCTTTTATGACCTTCTTACAAAGATGGAGATGTATGTTTGCTAAATATTCTCGACTTGTGCTAGATAACGAAAAAATGGATATCTTCATTGATAATCTCACAAGAAAAATGAGCTATAGGCTAAAGTTTCAATGTCCTCCCAATTTTAATAAAATGGTTGAAAATGGGATCAAGATAGAAGATGCTATGGTTAAAAAAGGAGAATTAGAACTTCAAAAAGAAGGAAATAACTCTTTCAATAACAACCACCAACAATAGCAAGTATAACAATGATAAACCCAAATTTTGGACCAGAAATAGAAACATTGTTAATGATCCAGAGTGGTAGATGCTAATAACTCGCAACTAAAACAACCCATATTCAATCTATAAAGTCACACACTAGTGGTTAACCAAGATAACAACAAACCATAACCATATTTTCCTAAATTTTGTAGGAAATTTACCAACATTGGTGAACCATTACAATTGGCATTAAAGACACTTCTTGCAAACAAACTGATCACTTGCTAGAAGCAAGAGACTTTGAACCTAAAGTAAAACCATTGTTGTGGAATGACAACCGTTTTTGTGATTATCATCGAAATAAAAGACACCAAACAAATGATTTTCAAAGACTCAAACACGTCATTCAGGACTTGATTGACAATGAGGTCATAATAGTGGATGGACATAAGACAAATGAATCACACATGGCATTAAAAACTCCACTTCCAAAATATGAGAAGGGTGAACCATCAAATACATGTGATGGTAAAGGGAAAGAAAAAGTTAACTATGCTCACACATATGACAATGTGGTTAACGTCATCATTGTTAAATAAAAAGCACAACCGGAACCCACACATCCTATCACTGGAAGCAAAGCTAAAGTGGCATTCCTCGATATAATAACCAACGTAACATCCACTTCTAGAAAATACAACCTAGTAGATCAATTACAGAAGACCCTTGTGCAAATATCAATACTAGAGTTGTTGAAACTTTTGGCAACACACAAAGAGATTTTGGAAAAAGCTTTAGTAGAGACCATTGTCTCTAAGGATTTGGATGTTGACCAATTCTAGGCCATGGTAGGACACCTAACAACATCTCATTATTTATTCTTCATAGAAAATAATGACATTTCCTTGCAACATCCTCATAATGCTCTGCTACATATTGAAGTGCTTATCCACAAAAAATGCATTAAATGTGTCCTCATAGATGGGGGAGCCGGCTTGAATATTTATGCATTAAGACTGGTCCAAAGTTTAGGTTTTTTTGAATAAGTAGTGGATCCTAGAAAGAAGATCATGATAAAAGCATATGACAAAGAGGAGCGCTCTTCTAAAGGAACGGTGATATTACCTCTTAGAATAGGGCCCATACAGAGGGACACGATTTGTCAAGAATTAGATCTGAATTTATCCTACAACATACTTCTAGGCAGGCCTTGGATCCATGATATGCAGGTAGTTCCTTCAACATATCACTAGTGTGTAAAGTTCCCCTATGATGGATAAGAGATCACTAATTCAGCAGATTCAAATCCCTTTAAGTATTGTAGTAATGTAAAACCAACTCAGGATGTAATAGTTCCCTATAATAGAGAGTCTTTGTCTCCTAAACTATCACCTAAGGAGAACTCATTCACAACAACTTGGGCAAGTTTTGGGAAAAAGATACAACAAAATGCCAATGGAATGGGAGAATATTCTCTATAAGATTTACCACTCTCTCCTCAGTCTTATAGTAAATCATCAATATCACAACAACAACCCATAGAAAAACCTCTCAAGATGTTTGATGGAGCATTTGTTAAAACAAGAACCCTATCTAAAGAGATGGAGGACAAAGATGTTTTACAATGTCTCTATAAGGATTATGAAGCTCAACAAAAAATCAATAATGTCAACATATCCACAGATAAGCATGGAAAAGGATTCCACATCCTACAAAGAATAAGATATTCTTGCATAGGTCTCGTGGGTAAAATAAAAGATGACATAGTAGAGTCCATACAACCTAGATCTCAGAATAAAAAAAGATAAGTCGGGATTAGGTTTTGGTTAATATACAACAAGAATAGAAGAAGCGACTTCCAACCAGCAAGGATAATAATATGATAGAAGGCCAGAAGAACTGGTGAAAAGACAAGCTGAAGTTACATCTAATCCACAAGAAAAAGAATATGAGAGAAGACAAGAAGAGCTTTCTATTAAGAGGGAAGAAGAAGTCATTCACAAACAACAATAAGAAGAAGCTCACAAACAACAAGAAGTAGAGGAAAGATGACAAGAAGAGCTTGCTAAAAAGAAAGAAGAAGCTACTCATAATCTTTATGAGCAAATATTTAGATTGAAAGCTTCTATTGAAACTGACTCTCATGAGTGGGAGTGGGACACATGCTTTGAGAAATATTTCAAAGAATCTTTCTCTACTAAGGATGTTGACATTGATGCAATTCATTCGTATGGGGGACAAACTGATAGTTCTGATACTTAATATAAGTACAGATCCAATAGCCAACAAGATGAGAGGGGGGGGGGGTGAATCATACAAACTTAATCTTCCATAAAAACATCAGATTCAACCTCGGTAACATATATTTCAGTAATATAACCAAAACTGTTAAACATGCAAACTCAAAAGCATATAAACATCATAAACCTCATAACACCAGATTTAATGTGGAAACCCAAACAGGGAAAAACCACTATGGGATTTCGGACCCACTAAGAAATATACTCTTCTAGAGTATGCTCAGTTAAAAGAAAATCCTGTTAAAGATTACAAACACATTGCTAGATGTGACCCAGTTAAGGGATTTCCCTCAGATCTGTTAGGATCTTCACCTTGTTAGAAGTGACCTTGTTAAAGGATTTCAAACACTCAATTAGAATGTCACCTTGCTAGAGGGTTTTACAAATAAGACTATTAAGTCCACTCGGTTAAGAGATTTTCTATCACTTTCACAAAATAACAGTAATAAAATCTATCTGCAACTTCACATCTAAAATGCTAAAGTAGATTCTTATTTGTTCAATACAATCTAGACATAGAACTAATCTTGTCCATCTATTGGGCTTCTATACTCTGTTATTCAAATAGGTCTTCAAGCTTCTGTGCTCGGTAATCACTATGTAGCATCCCTGTGCATACACTTGTTTGCATACATTGTTTATCAATAGTTTCCTATTTATAAACAATTAGGTAACCGCTTAATCTTCTTGATCACATTTCCCATGATCAATCATAGCCATCAGATCTTCAATCTTGTCCAGGTTCAATGCATCTTTTGATCTAAACATGTTCTACCCCGCCTAGGAACTTGCATATATTTCTTGGAACTTGTGCCAGGGTATTGCAGTTCAATGTGCACTATAGATCTTCATGCCGACTTTCCTTTGCCATAGATTCATTAACAAACTATATTAATGACATACCAATCATTCAATCAGTTCCAACTCATCAGCTTCCTTCATTAAATAACGCATGCAAACATTTAATGCATTCTGTTACAGCTCGGTTACAACTCGGTAACAACTTGGTAAATACTAAACTTCACTCGGTAGACATTCCACCTTCATTAACCGATAGCGATAACCTTAGGGTTTACCGACTAGGTTCCTTAGGGTTTACCGACTAGGTTCTTTGCTTGATAACATAGTATAGTATTAACCTTTACAATTTACAACATATGTATGATGTTAAAACAATCTGAACATCATGATCTCATCATTGTCTGACTCGGTAATAGTTGCCCATTGAATATCTTATTCATCCCCTTATTCATCATAATCTTTCCTGTGTCTTTTACCGACATTTTTATATTCTTCAAATCATACTTCTCAAGATATGGCAACATCATACTGAATTAGAAAATCAATTTCTTGACATCAATGACAAAATAATAATATCAAGATAGTAAATATCTTTAATCAATTATATCCATAATTATCAACAACCTTCTCAATATCCTTATTGAAATGCCAACAATCTTTCATTGTCTATTATAATGCAATATTGCCAACACAAATATTAGCTTACAGACCACATGAATTAGAATCACAATTTATCAATTCTAACTTCACCGAGGACAATCAGAGAGCGATCAAGAGAGTTTATCTTGAAGAGAGTGACATCCTTAACTTGGCCAAAATAACTGAAAAACTTTGACAACTCTATTATGATCATTGAGGTAATTGAAACTAACCAACCGAATGATCCTTTACCCTTAATATACCCAGAACTTATTGACTAGGAAACTAGTGGATTCATTGAAATAGAGACCTTCCTAAATGATCATGTCATTGCTTTGTATTAAAAAATATTGTCAAACCTAAAACCCCAAACATGTCTTCCACCAATGATTTCGATAGCATTTCATCTAGTCAGGGGGTGTTAAATCTTTCAGTCACAAAACTGAAATAAGTGAACCAAAAAATAGATCTAATACTGAAAACTATTTGATGACAACATTATATCAATCAAAAGTTAAAAGAAAGGGTGTATTTGGTGGTAAAAACCTCCTTGAGGCACCTTAGGTTGAGATATTTGACACTCTACCCAAACATTTTCAAGAGAGATCAATCATATTGATTGAGCTGACAGAAGCAATCAACATTGGCACCTCAGAGAATCCTAAGATCCTACATCCAACAACATCACTATCCAAGCAATAAAGACAAGACTACAATGAGTTCTTCAAGATGAGACAAATCAAATTTTCCTGGTCATATGCACACATGCTAGGGCTAGATCCAAAACTCATAATGTATCACCTAAACGTCGCTCCCAGAACTAAACCCATGAAACAAAAATTGAGAAAGATGCATCCTCACGTAGCTCTTCTCGTCAAAGAATAACTAAAGAAGTTGTTGGATGTAGGATTCATAAGACCAGTCACATATCTAGACTGGGTGTCCAATATTGCACCTCTTTCCAAACTAGACAAAAGTATTTGAGTGTGCACAGACTTTAGGGACTTGAATAAAGCATGTCCAAAAGATGATTTTACACTACCAAGCATCGATATCATAGTGGATCTCATAGTTGGAAATTAAATGTTTTCTTTGATGGATAGCTTCTTAGGGCATAACCAAATCAAAATATCACCTGAAGATCAGGAGAAGACAACTTCCACATGCTCTTGGGGTACTTTCTTTTGGAATGTCATATGCCATTTCGGCTCAAGAATGTAGGTGCTACGTATCAAAGAGCTATGGCAACTATTTTCTATGACATGATGCATACATACATGGAGGATTATGTAGATGACATACTAGAAAAATGACACACACAAGAAGAACATATGGAAATCCTGGATAAGATATTTCAAAGACTGGAGCAATACAAGTTGAGGCTGAATCCAAAAAAGTGCACTTTTGTGGTCACATCAGGTAAGATTATGGGATGCATCATTTCAGCTTGGGGTATAAAAGTGGATCCAGCTAAGGTGAAGGCTATCATGGAAATGGAATCACCTAAGAACATCAGTCAGCTACGTTCTCTCCGAGGAAGACTATAGTCTATAAGAAGACTCATTGCTCAACTGGCTGATAGGTGTCATCCATTCACTCACCTATTGCACAAAAATGTTTCATTTCGATGGGATGATAAATGTGAACAAGTCTTTGATAAAATAAAAGAGTATTTGGTAACTCCACTTGTCTTAGCATCGCCAATTGAAGGAAAACCTTTGTTTCTCTATATTTCAACCACAAAGGTATCCTTGGGAGCTCTCCTAGCACAACAAGATCAAGAAGGAAAAGAGCGAGCCATCTATTACATATGCAGGACCCTGGTTGGCTACGAGCTTAACTAAATATTAGTTGAGAAAATATGTTTAGTAGTAGTGTTCGCATCCCAAAAGCTGCAACATTATATGCTAACTCATTTAGTTAAGTTGATAGAAAAAATAGACCTTTTGAAATACCTTCTCAGCAAGGCAACATTGACAGGTTGACTAGCAAAATAGGTCATGATACTGATTAAGTTTTATATCGAGCATGTCGATAGAAAAGCTATTAAAGGATAAGTGATTGTCGATTAACTAGCATAGGCACCTCTACATGATGATAGTCCATTGCATGTTGAGTTTCCTAATTCAGACATTCTCATAGTCACTAAGAAAAACTGAGAACTATATTTTGATGGCTCCTACACACTGTCGTCCAATCTTTCTTATTATCCAGCAAAAATAGTACATCAACCTTAAAATGCCTTAAGCATCCCAGCCACTTATAACATGCATTTTTAGGGAAACAAACAAAGTCGGCCTTTTTTAGGGTTTTATTACAATGTCGGTTTTCATCAACAAAAAATGACAATTTTTTTTTTTCTCGGGGGCTCCCGCCCCCGAACCCTAGCCCAGCCCCGGACCTTGGCGAGGATACGTGCTGAGTGTATAGTACTTTAATGATTAGTCACCACATTTCAACAATCTCCCACTTGGAGACTGATCAGGCTCCACACTGAACAATCTCCCACTTGGAGACTGATACTACACGACACCACTGTACATGCAACATTGGCTGGATAAAACACTAGGACTCGACTGGTATAAATTCCATAATTATCAATCAAAAAGACCAACAGAAACTGATGAAGAAATTAGCTTCTCCTATGGAACTACCTTCGTGAACATATCGGTAGGATTCTCACTTGTGTGAATCTTCTCAAGCTATAACTGACCCTCCTCCAAAACAGTCCAGATGAAGTGGTACCAGAGCTGAATGTGCTTTGTCCTTGAATGAAAAGCAGAGTTCTTCACAAGATGAATGGAACTCTGGCTATCAGTATACAATGGGCTATCCTCTTGTGTCTGACCCAATTCCTCCAGAAAACATTGCAACCAAATCATCTCCCTTTGGCTTCTATAGCAGCAACATACTTAGCTTCAGTGGTTGAAAGTGCAACAACCTTTTGCAGCCTAGAAATCCAACTGACTGCAGTTCCCCCTATAGTAAAAACATACCCTGTAGTACTCCTTTGTGAATCAATATCACCCGCCAGATCAAAGTCAACAAATCCACTTAGAGTAGCATTAGATCCTTTGAAACATAATGCCTTCGTAGTAGTTCCTTTCAAATACCGAAGAATCCATTTCACAGCATTCCAATGTTCCATGCCCGGATTACTCATAAACTTGCTCACAACTCCCACTGCATGTGCAATATCTGGCCTTGTGCATACCATTGCATACATCAGATTGCCAACAGCTGATGAATATGAGATGTTAGACATTTTATTAACCTCTTCCTGTGCCTTTGGGCACATCTCCTTAGTCAATTTGGAATGACTAGCCAAAGGTGTACTATCTGCTTTTGCATCCTGCATGTTAAATCTTTTCAACACCTTTATATACTCACTTTGGGACAAATTCAAGGTTCTATTTTTCCTGTCCCGTGTAATCCTTATACCGAGAATTTTCTTAGCTGCACCCAAATCCTTCATAGCAAATGACCTGGCTAATTTCTGTTTAAGATCATTTATATGTTGCATGTTAGACCCAACAACAAGCATGCCATCAACATAAAGCAACAAGATAATATAACTGCCATTATCAAATCTCTTAAAATATACACAATGATCAAAATGACATCTATGATAACCGTGTTCAACCATGAAACTATTAAATTTTAAATACCATTGTCGGGGTGCTTGCTTTAGGCCATACAGACTTTTCTTCAACCTGCACACCAAGTTCTCCTTACCTTTGACCTCATATCCCTGTGGTTGCAACATGTAAATTTCCTCCTCCAAATCTCCATGGAGAAAAGCTGTTTTGATATCTAATTGTTCAAGATGTAAATCATCTGCAACCACAAGACTAAGTATAGTTCTAATTGAAGTCATTTTTACAACTGGAGAAAATATTTCATCATAATCTATACCCTTTTTCTGTGCAAAACCTTTTACCACAAGTCTGGCCTTATATATTTTCTGACCTCCTTCCTCCTCCTTTAGCCGATAAACCCATTTGTTAGGCAAGGCTCTTTTTTCTGCAGGTAAAGGGACTAAGTCCCAAGTCTTATTTTTCATCAAGGAGTCCATCTCCTCTTTCATGCCTAGTTCCCACTGTTGTTTGGCATCTACCTGCATTGCTTCTTCATATTCTTTTGGTTCACCCAATATGTACAACATCTGTCCAAAAATGTAAGGGCAATCCAACATGCAATCTCATGCTCCTCGTGCATTCCATGATAGTCCTATTCATTCTCTCTGACAGACCATTTTCCTGTGGAGTTCCTGGAACTGTCTTCTGCTTTCGAATCCCATTTAAGGAGCAGTAATCTTCAAATACTTTGCTGCAATACTCACCTCCATTATCCGATCTGAGACACTTCAACTTTTTTCCTGTCTCATTCTCAACCAAAGCTTTCCATTTCTTAAAAGTTTCAAAAACATCTGATTTTTGTTTTAGGAAATATACCCATGTTTTTATGGTTGAGTCATCAATAAAAATAACATAATAACAAGAGCCACCAAGAGATGATACCTGAGCTGGTCCCCATACATCTGAATGTACAAGCTCTAACTTCTCACTCTTCTTCTCTTTCCCAACCTTGAGAAATTTGACTCTTTTCTGTTTACCATAAACACAATTTTCACAGAACTCTAAATCAATCTTCTTTAGTCCTGGCAATAGATTTTTGGAGTGAAGGGTTTTCATCCCTTTCTCACTCATGTACCTAAGCCTATGGTGCCACATTATCGAATCTGTTCTTGCAACATTTATTGTTGTTGTCCCTGCAGTAACTTTATCTGTAGCAGCTAAGGTAGAGTAAGTGTTACCAGTACACAGATATAATGTTCCTACCTTCACACCTTTAGCTACTACTAATGATCCTTTAGTGACCTTCCACATACTGTCTGAGAAGGTAACTATGCAACCTTCACTACCTAGTTGCCCTGCAGAAATTAAATTTCTTCTTAAATTAGGAACATGTCTTACCTCCTATAGAAACCAGTCATTACCATTCTGCAACTTGATCTTTATCTTTCCTTTTCCAACAATTTGACAGGGCTCATCATCACCCAAATATACCTGTCCAAATTCACCATGAACATAATCTAGAAAATATTTTCTATGGGGTGTAGCATGAAATGAAGCCCCATAATCTATTACCTAGGAATCATTAACAGTATCCAAACATAAGATTAAAGCATCTTGTAAAGTATTACTTGCAATATTAGCTTCCTTACTGTTATTTTTATTTTTGTCTCGTTCTTTGTTTTTTTGAGACCAACAATCTTTCTTTAGATGACCAGGCTTTCTGCAGTACCAACAATCTTTCTTTCCTCTAGATTGAGAGCGTCCTTTCTTTGACTTCCCTCATGACTTCTCATTTCCAAGGCCTTTTCCTCTTTCCTTTGATCTTCCTTTGCTCTCCACATTCAAAACACTACCCGATGATGTTGGAGTCTCACCTGTGCTTTTCCTTCGCATTTCCTCACTTAGGATAACACCAACAATATCATCAAATACCAAAGTATTTTTACCAGAGACAGAGTTACTTACAGCCATAACCAAGCTATTCCAGCTTTCTGGCAAAGAACATAAAATCAAGAGAGCCCTAACCTCTTCTGCAAAGGTAATTTTTACTGAAGACAATTGACTGGTAATTGTATTAAATTCATTTAAGTGCTTCACTACAGATCCTCCCTCACTCATTTTCAAATTAAACAAACGCTTCATAAGAAATACCTTATTCGAAGCCGAGGGTTTCTCATACAACTTAGCCAATGTTTCCATCAAATCTACAACCATTTTTGCTTCTGTTATATTGAATGCTACAGATGGCGCAAGGCACAATCGAATGGATCCTAGTGCCTTTCTATCTAAAATGTCCCACTCTTCATCTGACATTGTGGTCGCTTTCTTTGCCTTTCCTTCCAATGGCTGCCACAAATCCTTTTGATACAGGTAATCCTCCATCTGCATTTTCCATAACTGATAATTCTGGCCATTAAACTTTTCGACCTTGAATTTGGAATCCTCCATTGTTCCCACTCAAATCTGAAAGTCCTGCCAATTTATAGAAAACCTCGCTCTGATACCAATTGTTAGGGTTTCAAGCAGATCCGAAGCAAATATGAACTAACAATTATATGAAGATTAAATACAAAAGATAAAGAAATAAAACAGGACACAGATAACACAAAGATTTAACGTGGTTCACCCAGAATGGGTTACATCCACCATACACAATCGTCCAATCTTTTTTATTATTCAGCAAAAACAGTACATCAATCTTACAATGCCTTAAGCATCCCAGCTGCTTATAACATGCGTTTTTAGGGCAACAAACAAAGTCAACCTTTTTTAGGGTTTTATTACAATGTCGGTTTTCATCAACGAAAAATGACAATTTTTTTTTTTTCTCACGGGCTCCCACCCCCGAACCCTGGCGAGGATACATGCTGAGTGTACAGTACTTTGTTGATCAGTCACCACATTTCAACACACACAACATAGATCTGGTGTAGGGATACTTTTCATAACACCTCAAGGGCATACAATCCCAAAATCATATAGATTGAGCTTTCCATGTACCAACAATATGGCAGAGTATGAAGCATTAGTCATTGGCATCAAAATGGCTTTAGAATGAAACATCCCAAAGCTACATATCTATGGAGATTCTCAGCTAGTGATTAATCAAATTTACAATGAATATCAGACAAATGATGATAAACTCACGCCTTATAAGAAACTCGTTGATGCTTTCAAAAAGTACTTTGTTGAGATCAACTTCACACAAGTTCCAAGGAATGAGAACAAAGCAACATATGCCATGGCTACAATCACTTCTCTCTTACAAACTCAGGAAGATCAAGATCATTGTGAATTCCTAGTGGAAGAACTATTTTATCCAGCCCATGACTCTCCTAATACCCAAATCGTTTATCACATAGATGGACTTGATTCCTCCCTTTATGGCAAAACTTACACCTACTTGAAATATAATATCCTTCCTCCTGATCTTTCAAGAAATCAAAAATGGAATTTCATTTGTCAATCTGTCCGCTACACTATCATCGCTGACACTCTTTATAGATGAGGTTTGGATAACACTCTCCAAAAGTGCCTCGAATGCGAAAAATCTGAGAAGGCTTTAAATGAAGTCCACTAAGGTATTTTTCGTACTCATTCAAGTGGTCTCACACTGGCTATGAAACTCTTATGATTGGGTTATTATTGGCCTACCATGGAAAAAGATTCATTCACATATGCCAAGAAATGTAAGCAATGCCATATTCACAACAATATCATACATGCATCAGCACAAGAACTCCATCCTTTGGCGAGTTTGTGGCCTTTTTCTCAATGGGGTCTAGTCCTGGTGGGTAAAATTCATCCTTCTTCCAACAGACACAAGTTCATCTTAGTAGCAACATAATATTTTACCAAATGGATTGAGGCAGTGCCTCTAACAATGGTCATGGGGAAACAAATTTCCTCCTTTATCCTAAATTACATTATCTGTCACTATGGTATTCCCATCTCCATCATCACTGATATTGGCAAACTGTTCAAGAATTAGGATGTCCAAGATCTTTGTGAGAAATTCCACATCTAGCATAGATTCTCCATGCCATACTATCCTCAAGGGAATGTTCAAGCTAAAGCATCAAACAAAACTATCCTGAAAATCCTAAAAAAGACAATTAATGAGGCTGGTAGGGATTGACATGTCCAGCTGAATCTTGCTTTATGGGTTTACTGTAATAGTATCTGTAAACACTTAAATTAAGTATTTTAATTAATTTGTTTAATTTCCTCGCATAATTAATTTATTAATTATGCCGATCCCTATTCTTTCTCAATATTAATTAAATCTAATTAATAATGTCACTATAGTCTAGTGATTGATTTATTTAATAAGTCAATCTACCTTTATTCTTCTAAAAACCCCTAAAATTAATTCTCTCCAAATCCCCCCTTTAATTAATTAATCTCAATTAATTAATTGGTCCAGGTGATTGCTACAAATCACCTTTTCCTAATCCATCATTAACCTAATGAGTTCTTCTAGAAGCACCCCTAATCTCACTTATCATTATTCTTCTAATTTTTAATTCCCTCCACTCATTCTCTCTCCTAGTCAAATCCTACTACAAATCCCACCTAATCATTCTTCTAATCCCTCTCCTAATGAGTTTCTAGTAGCTAATCCTTATGATTAGCCACAAAGTCAACTCCTTGTCTCCTCACTCACCCACCTTCCTTAAATGCCCTTTTCCTAGGTGAATGTGAGATTTTCAAAATCTCACATTCCTATAGGTATCCCTTCACCCAAGGAATTTTTAATTCCTCTCTATTCCTCCAATCCCTATGAGCATTCTTTTAAGGAATTTTTTAATTCCTTCTTCTCATCACTCAAGGAATATTTTATTCCTTTTCTCTTCCCTAGCTGCATTGGGAAGCCTTACCAATGAACCTTGAGGAGTGTGGAGACAAGAAATACCTTTAAGGCATATCTCTTGGACTCCACACTTGTCTTGTCATCTCCTCTTGGGCCATGTGTGGGCTCACATGCAATCTTGACCCTCCATCTTGGATCAATCCTATCCCTTCATTTCCTCCCCTCTTCTCCTATAAATTGAAGGCTCCACTCCTTCATTTGACATCTCCAAGTTATCCAAGTTTATGCTGTCAATTTGAGCCTAGAAAACCATCCAAGTATCCAAACTCTAGCCAAATTTTTATTCACCTATCACTTAGCGAATTCCTCATCCATTCCATCTCATCATCTAGTATCTTGTGCACAATCTTGGAGAGCCATCCACATCAAATAAGAGAGCCAATCCAATCAAGCCAAGAAGGATTGCATTTTTGGCTTCATCAAAGGCTCAACCCGAAGGAGAAGGAGAAGATTACAAAGGTATAATGGTATTTTAATGTTTTAATGTTTTATTGTTCATTTCATTGAATTTGATCATTGTATCTTCCTTCCAAATATTTTTCCCTCTTCAGTATCTGTACACCCACTGGGGTAACACCATATTGTCTTGTGTATGGATCATAAGAAATCTTGCCTATTGAAGTAGAGATACCTTCTCTACTAGTGTCAGTAAAGGGTCTCATTCCAGATGAGGAACAACATGTATCTAGGTTACAAGAATTAGAGTTGATACAAGAGTGTTGCCAAAATGCTTCTGATCACTTGAAAGCGTATCAAAAAAGGATGGTGAGGATCTACAATAAAAAAGTCTTGAGGGAAAATCCATGCAACCTGCAAGATTGAGAGAAAAAGGGAAAATTTGAACCAAACTGGTTAGGTCCTTTTGTTGTGGTTGTTGCATATGGGTTTGGCACATATAAATTATCAACGGAAGAAGGTGATTGGTTCGATGAACCCATTAATACTATGCATTTGAGGAAGTTCTATGTTTGAAAAAATGGAAAATCCAAAAAAGTGAAAAAGTAGAAAATCCAAAAAAAAAGTGAAAAAGCGAAAACATTTAAAAACAACGAAAACAGTGAAAAATCAAAACAAACAAAATATGAGAAAGAATAAATGGTGAAAGCTTGGCAACATGCGCTATCTGTCAGTTGGCTCTTCCATCTAGGAGATCACACTTTCTTTCTACATCCTTCCATCACATTTGTAATATCCATCATAAAATGCCTTTTATACATAATTAGGCTTCAACATCTTACCATGGCTTGAATCATCGTATATATCCATAATAAATTTGTTTTTGGAATGAGGGAAAAATCCTAAACCTAGCTAGGGGCAAAATTCACATTTGAGCTTAAACAAAATAGGTAACAAAATAACATTGAGACAACACTTGTACAATGAAAACTAAGACACATCCAACGTTGAACACAAGATCATAAACTTACAACATCAATTGTCAAAAGAAACATTCAAATCAAATATCAATGGATGATATCTTCTGAATAATGGTTTAAATACTTTAGCATGATTGTTCAACTATGGTATTCTTAATTTTTGCTATCATGTTTCTAGAGTGACTCAAGGATATCTTGGACTAGAGGAATGAGGAAGGAACATGATATTTTATTTGTCTTCTGTCTGTGAATTAATCATTAATATGTGTAAGTTTGTCTCAAGACATGATCCGCAAGGCATCATCGAGGACGTTTCAGATTTGTACATAGGAATGGTTAATTCTTGTCCATTTTACACAAGCAACACTCAGGTCATCTTGGCTCAATTATACCTTGATGCTTGTGCTAACTTGCAATATCAAAACCTAGGGAAGTAGTGCTTAGGCCATCATGGTTCAATTATACCATCGATGTTTGCACTCACTTGCCACTTTTTAAAGGCTCAATGATGATAAAAATTATGGTCAAAATGACCAATCCAATTGCAACATTGCATTCAATAAGCATTTGCATATTTAGAATAGATTGCATTTCTTTTTTTTTGCATGGGTATGTTAGGTGCTCATTTTTTCAAGGCTGAAGGCTTCAAACAAGTGTTATCTTTCCTATCAAGTGATTGAGTATATTGGAAATTAACAAAAATAAAGCAAATCATCCATCCTACATTATAGGTCAATCCATTGCATTTTATAGAATTTCATCATAATCATTTATTTAGTTAATTCATTCATGGCATATAACATCACATCTTGTACAATATTGCATTATCATTGCATTGCATTCATTACATCCATCTCATATCACCATGCATAAGTAAAATCATAAAAACCAACAAAAGAATAGAAGACATCACATCATATATAGTATCATCGCATGGTCATACATTAGGATCAAACGACATCTCATAAGCATATTCATCATCATCGCATATAAAATCACTACATATTCATACATTAGGAACCATTGCATCAATCATGAACATAAGAACATAGTACATATAGAATCATGTCATAATGAATTTTATTATTCATAAGCATATGTATCATCATAAATAAGATCCATCATGCATTGCATCCAATCATCAATAAAAACTCATAAGCGATATCATCATATAGAAAGTAAAGCATGCATCCATCATATAGATCACATATCATCGCATAGAAAATAAAGCATACACAATAAATAAGTATATCCATTATAAAATAGGTAGAGCAACAATCTCAACCATATCTCATATATACTAAAAAAGAATCGAGATCCAATGTACAATGATATCACAAAAATATCTGAGATACATCACAAAAAATACATCATGGGAATCATCAATGTCTCATCACAAGGGTGTATACATCAATAATCAATGTTTCATGACATGTATCAACTAGGATGCGGGGAAGAACTCTGTCCAGATGCAATCGATCTAGCAGCACCCCCTGATGCTCCTATGCCTGGGTCTCCATCTGGGGGATCTCTTCGAAGTGGCCTTGTCATTCATTGACTCTCAGATTGGCTCTGCCCCAATATCATACTACTTTCCTCTATAAAAATAGGAGCCCTCTAATCAACATAAACAACTGTAAGATACAAAGTCTTGTAATACTCGGCCTCCTGAGTTGAGCACTGAACTATCCTAAGGGCCCTCCTAGAACTAGTCCCTGTTGACATTGTCACCTTCATCTCTGCTTGTTGGCACCTGTATAGAGCTGCATCTCTTTCTACCATCAATGTGGAAATCTACGCTTGCATCTGAGCCTTTTTTATATGCCATTTGAGCCTATGTATGTATCAGCTGACCCTGTAACTGTGCAATCTGAGCCCGTTGTTGCCACACCTATCTCTGTAGACCACTAATCTATACCTACTACTGTTGGGATAACACTCTAATAAGTATTTATTGGGAAGGTGTTTGTTGAGGTGCCTATGCCTCTTATCTTTGTGGTCCCTACTACTGTGATGCCTACTACACCTGTACTACCTGTCTTGACCTCCCCTGTCTAACCACTCGGGTCTCCTAGTCACTAGGCAACTCTTTGGAAGGCCTAGAATTGCCAACTCCCGCTGCACCTACTACCGAACCATTAGGCTCATCATCTCCATCACCTCCTACATCTCCCCCACCTCCCCTGCCATCATCTCCACCATCTCCCCTACC
This sequence comes from Cryptomeria japonica, assembly GCF_030272615.1. Classification (NCBI taxonomy): domain Eukaryota; kingdom Viridiplantae; phylum Streptophyta; class Pinopsida; order Cupressales; family Cupressaceae; genus Cryptomeria; species Cryptomeria japonica. The sequence continues at coordinate 681,558,479 of NC_081414.1, forward strand.
ACCTGCTCCTCCCTTGTCTCCATCTCTCCTTCAGTGGGCAACCCTGTGAGGTGGTTTATTTTCCCTGTCGTCGAATCTTGGCACTGGCTCATCAATACAAGACAATCAGGGGAACAAATGTGTCAAGAAGTACTGGGCGTACTCAACAATAGTCCCTGGATCAATCACATCGGCTAGGTAGTCCCAATCCTATCTCTCGAGTGCCTGATACTCTGCACATGCCTGCTCATAAGATATAGTAGGCCCCCAAGCGGGCACATCTTTCCATCGACGTGCGTAGATGGTAGTATCATATGGTGGTCCCTATACTCTACCATACTATCACAACACCCGGGTGATGATAAACCACTCAATCATATATGGTGTGGAGCCAATGAGGTATCATGAAGCAAAAACATAACTCATCTCAAGTGTGTCCTTAGCCCATGACTCACAATCCATGCATGGCCTCCAAATAACTATATCGAAACCATCCAGAAGTAGTCTCCAATACTCAAGTTTGCCCAACTTTCACTGACCAACCACACCTGTATAACCATGTAGTGCCCAAAATTTTGGGCAAAAACACAACAACAATTTTTTTTAAACAATGCTAAATTACTTGTGATCTACGTTCAGTTAGATGTGATAACTCAATTAGTTTCACTAAAAAGATATCCTAAGTGTCAATTTAAATGGGTCTCTAATGCAAGTGATAAATTATTTTATTTAACTAGGAGGTTAGGACTTTTCCCAAGCTCCTAAGCGATTTAATAATCAAATTAATTAAATTCTATCTAAGTGTTGAAAGCCATCCAATTTATCTTAAATATAATTCCTAATAAATTATATTTCAATTACTTAACATTTACTAATAATTTCCATTAACTAAAGTTGAATAAAATATTCCTATAAAGTCAACACAACTTTATTATTAATTAATTTGCCCAATTGCAATCTCCAATTTTGATTATATTTAGAGTTAATATTATTTCCTTATAATATTTAAATAATTCTAAAATCCATTAAATTAATATTAATACAAATTCAATGTATTAATACTAATTAATTGAGCAAATGAATGTAAAGTTCAAAACGTCATTATAATAATTAAATCATTAATAATGTTGCCTAGAAATAAATCTTCCATAATTGAAAACTAATGCCCCTTAAAGATTTAAATAATCATCTACAATTAAAATAAACCCTGCCCCCCCTTAAATAACAAAAGCATCCATCTAATAATTTTCCATAAATAATTTCCCTATTAAAACAAATATCCTTTTGAAAACAAATTCCCTCTAAGTTTAAAATGAACCCTAAAAGCATTATAAAATTACTTTATTAAAAATGGGGTTTCCCCCAATAACTTTATTTAATTTTTATTTTTTTTTAAAACTCTTTTTATATCCTATCCTTTTAGGGTTAACCCTATTTAAGGTTTTCCTTTTTATTTTATTAAACACATATCTATCTATTCTCTTTTTCTCTTTATACCTAACCGAAGTTAGGGTTTTTTTAATTTTATTCTTTATTGTTGCAGGGTTTCTCTTTTTACCCATGGCGAGGGTTTGGGCGGCAGCAAAAATCGCACAGGCGGCGAGATGAATGAGCAAGGTGACGACGAAGAAGTGTTAGTAGAGGTCGAGGCCTTGCTGGTGGTGGTCCGCGACCACCGGTGGGTCACGACACACTGTGTGTGCCGCTCCTCACAGGGGTGGGGTGGAGCCTTCGGCTCCCCCATCCCCGAACCATCTCATTTTTTTTTTAAAACAAGTTTTTTAAAAAAAAATCTGCCCCAAAATTCGATATGTGGTATTTTGTGTGTGTGTGTGTGTGTATTTTTTGAGCAAAAAACTTATATATATATATATATATATATATATATATATATATATATATATATATATATATATATATATATATATATATATATATATATATATATATATATATATATATGGTGAAACTCACTGTGTTAGAATAGGTATAATTTATTTAAACATCAACATTTTATTTACATGTTATATGTGTGTGTGTGTGTGGCAAAATAAATTCACTGTGTAAACACAGTGTTATTCCTGAGCAGGTTATTAATCAATTCATAATTTACAACAATTTATTTATTTATTAATATTTAATGCATATATATGTGTGTGTGTGTAGATATATATAAGTCAATATAATTATATTCTAAAAAATGAACTCACTGTAATTTTTCCAGAACTAATTTATTAACACCACTTTAGTTATTAACAACACTTTCATTTCCTTTGATGTACAACAAAAACACACACACACACACACGCACACACACACACACACACACACACACACACACACACACACACACACACACACACACACACACACACACACACACACACATATAGGTGTGTGTATTTTCATGAAATTATACACTCACTATGTAGACACAGTGACTTCTTTCTTATTTTTCCAGATTAGTGTATTATAACAACATTGATTTTTTTATTAACCAACAATATATCTTTATGCAAACAAATGAATAAACACAACTTAAAATATGAAGATCAATTTTTGTGATTTCTTTCTTAACTAGAAAGAAGCAAGCAAAATGAAATATCAATGAATGTATTATTATATAAGTATTTCCCCTTTTGTTTTTAAAACTGAAACTAATTTCCAATATCATATTTATTTAACCTTTTACAAACTTGGAATGAAATAAACAACTAGCAACCATAATGCTCTTTACAACAACAATTAGGAATATTATTTGAATGCTTCTTTTATATCAATCTAATGAATGAACAAAACAAAAGGTACATACATCTTTATTTTTTTCTTCTTGAAATACATTGCTCACAAGGAAATATATGAGTCTTTCCTTCTTTACATTTTTATTGAAAATGACTAAATACAATAGGAAGATTTAAATTTGTAAATGAACAAAGGAGTGCACTTTCAACACACTTTAAACACCACTTTAGGAATGTATCTTTTCTCCATCCTCTAAATAAGTTGCAGACCTGCAAATAAAACTTTTGATGTGACCATGGAGGCTCACCTCCCAACCTAGGCCTACTAGAGGCCACCCCAAGCTAGGAGAACCAAGGACCAAACAGGTTACACACATACTCAAACACAAATACAAGAAATCAGATTTTACAAAGAAATCATTTCAATAATGAACTCCCAACCTAAAGCTTGCACACAGTCACCAATTGACTCAAAACAATGGGGTGAAGGTGGACAAAGCATCTAAAGGAAGAAACACCATTTAAACCATTGATAACCAAATGCCTTCACAAGGCTAAAAATATCCATCTACTTGGTCTCTCACATGACCAAAACAATCCTTATGACCCCCAAGGCTTCAATCCAAACTCCCCTTATGACCCCCATATGTTATATATATAAAAAAACAATAACAAGGATCTTAAACCTTGTTTATCCCTCTCTCTACACCCTTAGATTGTCCTAAAACCCTCCACCCCAAGACTACTCTTCCCTCCCAAGGGCGAGTTTACTCTTGACTCCCATGTACAAACAACAATAAAATCCAAAGGAAAAAAACTAAAAACAATTCAAAAACATAGTTTCAAGGACATAGAAATATATTCATTTCACAACAAATTCAGGTTTTACCATTTCACAACATGAATGCAACTAACTACTTGGAAGGATTAACACTAACATTTACTCCTGCTATGGAATGTATGTTGTAGTAGAGCTTCCCAATTCCCTTACAATCCTCTTACTTAGCCAAAAATTCTACTCTAAAATTCCAAATCCAATACAAAAACTTGTCTCCAAGATTGGAGAGTGGGTGATCAAAGTCCCAAGTTTGAAAATCTCCCCTATGTAGGCTCTCCTCACTCTTTCCAACTTCCTTGGAAAGAATGTGAGTTCCCATAGGTTGGTCTTCCCAACCTCTTACATGGTTTCTAGAAAGGGAAACTGAGAAAGGTGGTTGCAAGATGGGGAAGTGCACCTAAACACCAAAAAGGAAGGCTGTCTACCCAAGAGTCAATCTTCAAAAAGTTTAATTTTCATCCATCTTGGAAAACCCACTTTTCAAGTGACTCCACAATCACATGGCTAAAAATAACCCTTAGGTCCATAGGTATATCATATGGGCCTTCAAAAGTGACCTAAACTCAATCCTAGGAGTTAGTTTGACCCCCCAAAAATCCACCTAAAGTTTGTTTACGGGTCAAACTTGATTTGACCAAACTAATGGCTCTCTAACCAAGTTATTTTTGGGACAACAACAAGATATTTGAAAATGCATTGGGTTACACACTTACCCTCCTAAGGACATGTCATTTGCCAACTCACACACATCACAAGTGTTAAGTGACACCATAAAATACACATCACAAGTGTCAAGTGACACCATAAAATACACATCACAAAATACACTTGGCATGTCCTTTTTGGGAATAATAAAATTAAGAATTACAAATATGAACTTACACTCAAGCATCACGATTACGAAATTAAACACATCGCATATGAGGTATTGTCTCTCCAAATAGACAAACCTTGGCTTTACTATTTCACATAGGTTTGGTCTTAGTTCTTCATAAAATTCCATGGTCACATGGATTAATTTCCTACACATCTCATTTCACACATTAGTAGTCCAAAACCACATGCATATATAAGTATATGAAAGGAATACGCATCAAACACATAACATCAATTTCACAACATCTCGTAAATTGATCCAAATCAAATAACAATAGAGATAGTATCCAATTAACATTTTTCCTAGCAAATCCATATGAAATCCATTACTCAATTTCATCATCATAAGAATCATATAAATCAACTCTCCATAAGACATGCATAAATGTATCATATCATCATCACATAAGTATTGAAATCAACATAAGATAGAATGCATCATATCCAATGATATCAAATCACCTGTCAAATAGAGTCTAAATCCATAATGCATCAAAATAAGGTATCAAATAATATGTCTCACATGAAAATAAATGAAGTGCTATGATGGGCTCGGGGTAGGCCCTCACAAACCATAAATGTAAGGTCTCCCAGTTGGACGATCCCTATCTGCCAAAGGGCATGGAATGGCTAGGTGATCGTAGTCCCATATCTTTAGTAAGGTCAGACCTACTGATAAGGCAGTTGATCCTTGGTAAACCACTCGGTGCAAATCATGGTATAAATGAGCCACCATGCAGGATCCCTAAGAGAACCTTGTACCTTGTGTGATCAATTTCTCGAGCAAGCGACCCCATCCAACTGATAACCCCTTTGACCTTTGGTCAAGACAAAGGAAGCCTTCGAAGAAACATGCTAGAACTGAAGGAAGTGGTGCATATGCAAGATCAAGCATTTCTTGCCAAGGGATATCATATCCATAGATTTGATCATTGTAAAAATCCCTCCTCAGTACGTCTGTATCACCCTTTTTGTATAGATCACAATAAATAATATCTCCAAACACTGGAATCCTAAATATCCTGTAGACATCCTCAACATCACTGTCATCTCGACGGTTAGTAAGTGAAAGGTATTATGTTTGTTGTGCTACCTCTCAGCCAATGTAGTAAAAAATCCACGGTTGATCATATTGGGGCGTATCGATCAACGACAACAACCCACATCTATCAATCAAATCAAGCTCTTCTTGTGTCAAATGCGAGATCAATTACCAAGTCATCGGGAATCTCTCCCGACTAGAGAACACCTAGAGGCTCCTATAATCGCATCAAATCAAAGTATCCATTTTATATTTATCTATCTACCTATCAGTTAATCTATCAATCTATCTCACTCATATGAGATTTCTATCAAATCTCATTGAGCATCTTATCATCAACTCTCATTTATCATGAGGTTGTCATCATCTATCCTATTCGATACTCGAATTGAGATAATCAGAAAATGATAATCAACTAATCAAAACAAGAGAATTCAAATCAACATTTCATCAAGCCAGTATCAAAATGCTAATCGGGCAGATCAAAAACCTAAAATGTTTTTGATTAAGGAAAATCAGGTTTTAAGGGACCCGAAACCTGCTTACATAACAAAGGATAAGCATGAAAGAAACTAGAGAAGACAAGACCTAGACAGAAAAGCTACAAAAAAACCAGCAGCTAGGAAAAAAGGACAACATAGAGCCAGCGAGAAATTGGCATCCAAAAATCAACATTACATATCAAATAAGAACTTTTATGGACTCCTCTGTATTCTTAACCAACAACATTATGGCCTTAGCGGCTTCTCTTAGATCTTTGTTCTCTTGCTTCAGCTGAATGTCTTTCGTCTTTGTCTCCAAATCACTGGTCGTCTACCTGGTCCTTTGCTTGGAGATTTGTGGAGTAGAGTTGGAGGTCGGCATACAATCAATGATTACCATATCCTTATTTTGATTTTTCCTCTCTAAGTAATCCACCAAGGCATTCATATTTTGAGACGAGATCCTCAAGACCTCAAGACCGTGATTCATGAAATTCTTCAACGCCTTCTTAGTTTTAGCAACCCGATTGATGATGATCTCATTATCAGCCTCAGTCTTATCTTTGACAATTCTAATCACATCTTCTAGATGTTTCAAATCCCCTTTTATAAGTTCTTTTTCCGACCAGTCCTAGATTTCAATTTCATCCTTTGCTTCGTTGGTTTCCACCTCCGCACTCTTTTTACCCGAATTAGTATCCTTGATCAAATTGTGAATCTTATACTCTAGGTCTCTCTATTTGCTCTGCATGTTGGTAATATTTTCAATAACCCACTTCTAAAAATTAAAAGACTCCAGCGTGCAATTTCGAGCGACATTCAAAATGGTGTTCGATGTATCCCTTCCCTACTCAGAGCTCACGGATTTAGGGTTAGCTTCCTCCATGGAATTCTGAGCAACATTCTTGCTATCCGATACCATAGGGTTAGAATTAGGGTTTTTAGTATAAGCATCTCTTTTCCCTTCCTCCTCTTCTCTAGCATCCTCTTTCTTCTCACTCTCCACTTCAATCTCAACCTCCTTCCCCTGTTCCTCCTCCATACCATCATCCACATCCATGTCCACTTTATCAATGTTAGCCCTCCCTTTTTTATGGGTAGGATCATTAGACAAATCATCTTTAGACTCAGAGTCATTACAACTCTCTGCAATATGAGCATTTGTCACCAGATTATCATCCTTGCTAACCCTAGCTTTTTTCTTCAGGTGTTCATAAATGAAAAAAATAAGCTCCTGATGGGCTATGGGGTAAGATTTGGGCTTTTTGGCATGGTCAGCCAGCTCTCATTCAGGGAGGATGCTAAATAAAAGGGCAGAGAAATCTTAACCCCATGGCGGAAATGATTGAGTATAGAAAAATGATAATTGTAAACTTTAATAAATCTACCATCAACAGTTAAGAATTCCATCAAACTCTTAGCATCTTCTGCCAAAAAGACTTTACCTGATGAGGGAGGTAGTAAGAAATGTTGTCTTTCTTGGCAAGCCGAGCCTTCTCATCCTCAGTTTTCAAGAAATTTTTAATTGCTTCAGTAGCAAACTTTCGGTCTGTGTAGAACTTTGTGCCCTCCTTCTGTAGTCTCGTGACCTCCGCAACCAAATCCTCATCAATCGTTCAGGTCTCATCAAAACCTAAAATGTTGACCGATGTTATCAACACCTATTTGGCATTAACACATGAAAATCAACACTAACACACTAATTGGGCTCATGAAAACCCTAACATTCGGCAACACAATGATCGAATTAACTCAACATGCCAAAATACTTCATCAAAAGGCTAAGATTTTAGTATCACGGAACCAAAGTAAAGTAGGCGTTAGACTGCACTACCACAATGTTGGTATGGGGCATCAAAATTTTAAAAATTTGAGAGCGCTATGTATCAAACTAAAAGCGTTGGGCGCTTGACCCATAGCACTGACTCATGAAAGTGCTATGTTTTTTACCCATGGCACTATGAGGATACCTCATAGCGCCCATACCAAAAGCGCTATGGTTTTTCCCAAGAGTGCTAGGCGCTTAGCATGTAGCATCCACAC